>NW_005179125.1:0-18866 GCF_000350225.1 Chondrus crispus | reverse complement strand
ATCGGCTGCGACGCGGCGGGAAGGCCTGGGGTGTGGGAGGACGCAGTTCCGCACGAGAGCCTGCTACCTTCTCCTGCGGATGGTGACGGCAGTGCTCGTGAAGGGTCACCTTCGCATGAACGTGGACATGCATAACTTGGTACCGTCGTGCCATCGATGCTATTCTTCGGTGCACACCCTCAAAGAGAAGTGGAACGGCGCGGGGGCTTATCCAGAGAGGGGCGGAGGAGAGAATTCCTCGGACAACTGGGGCAGGCAGGACGAGTACGAGGTCGGACGTCGTACTCGGTGAGAGCCTCAGACTATCAATCATCAGTTGTACAGTTGTACAGCTGTACAAGTGTACAACAACAATGCAGATCATGAAGTTTGATCTCCTGTTCATAACTGTACAAGTATAAGAGAGAACAATATAGTGGCGGGGGTGAGGGGTTAGCAATGGATTGTTAAGCGGTTTGAATGGGGAAACGGGAGGGTGACGGCAGCTACCCTTCAAGGGTAGTAGTGTCGGCAGTCGGGGGGGAAGAAGGAGGGGGAAGACGGATTTGGAGCGACTGTAAGCGAAGGGGGAGTGTAAGTAGATGTTAGAAAGTACAGCGGTAGTGTGGAAGGGTCAATTGCGGGGGCGGGAAAGTAGTTGCGGCGGTTGGTTTACAGTTGTGTTTACATTTTTGCGCGGGGCGGGAGACTTGGCGGACACGGCGGAAAAGAAAGCGCATTTCTAGCGCAGCGGGCGGGACAGGAGCTCTCCGCACAGGTGGCACGGGGCCACAGTTTACGTGGCGCTTTACACCACGTATACAGTAGTGTGGCCAGTGGCATACTTTTTATTACTTTATGGGAATTAGTGTATGCCCATCCCCTATCATGTGAAAAAGAGAAAGAAAAAAAAATACTGTACGCAAAAGACTGTACGCAGAAGACTGGACCGCCGCGCGAGTGTACGTGGCGCTTTAAAGTGAACCACGTATAGTGTGGCCAGTAGCATACTGAAGGCAGAAGACTTGATAGCCGCTCGAGTATACGTGGCGATGTACACTATTTATAGTGTGGCCAATAGCATACTGTGCGCAGAAGACTTAACCGCCGCGCGACACGTCGAGGGGCGGTCAGGTCTTCTGGGCAAGCCAAGCGGCGCCGCACTGATTGGCCGCCCACGTCTTTCACCAGCAAGGCGCGCGCCATCTGTCCCTTGTTGCCATCCCCCATGCCCGCCAAGCCGCACCCGCCTCCCCGCCCACTTAACAAAGCCCCCCTTCCCCATCACAAACCCAACCGCAATTCCCCCTCGCAGCAACCCCCCCCCTTTCCCCAACCCTCTTCCCCGCAATGCGTCTCCGCTTCCCGCTTCTGGCAGCGCTGGCGGCCGCGCTGTGCGCGCCGGCGCGTGCGAACAGCTTCTTCCCGTGCCACCCGAGCAAGGCGGAGACGAACAACAACGTGGGGTGCGGCCGCGTCGTGATGCCGTCGGGCATCTGCCGCCGGTGCCCGCTGCGCCCGACGAACCGCGACGGCAGCTTCGCCGACTGCATGCGCATCTACGACACGGACGGCCCGGACTGCCGCGACGCCCTGTCCGAGTACGTCGCCGAGAACAAGTGCGACGTCGAGCGCTCGCGCGCCCTCAAGAGCCTCGTCGAGAAGGACGACCCCGACGCCCGCATGGTCCTCGACTACTTCCTCTACTCCGTGTGCGAGCAGTGCTGCGACTGCATCCCCATGGGCACGCGCCGGAGGGACTACGACGCCCTGGCGAGCGCACACTCGCCCGCCGACCCGACTCTGTGGAAGGAGGACCGCGGCAATTGCCCGGCACACGCACAGTTTGATGTGTGCAAGGTCCTGCCGAATGTCAGGTACTTTGCAAAGCCCGGCGACCCGGAGCTCGTCGCCCCGAAGATTTGCCCCAAGCTCAGGGAGTGGCAGAAAAGCCCCGAAGCTGCCGACTGGCCCGTCAATCCGGAAACCAATATCGAATCGGATGTGAGGCGCTTTCTTAATGGTATACTGGTCGCCACTGACTGTGACAATAAGCTCATCTGGGGGAGGTGCTACGAAATGGAGGATAAGCAGAGCAACCTCGACTTGCCAGAGGGCGCTGATCCGCCGGAAGTCCCAGTTATCACACGCCCTCCGACCACAACAGAGGCTACTACTACTACTACCACTACCACTACATCCACCACCACTACGGAACCCGAAGAAACGGGTAAGTCATTCGCATCCATTTTTACTCCACCCAATTCACACCCTCACGTCACCGTCACTGAGCCGTCCCTCCCTGCCATCGTCTCTGCCGTGGGGTCCACCATATCCCCCCACGCACCCCAATTCCACCCTACCTGCCTCGAATGCCGCTACTGACACCATTCCACTCGCGCACTCTAAATCTGCACTTCCATCTCCCGCCGAACTGCCCAACACAGGAACAACCCCAGCTTCTACGGATAGTGAAAGTACTGCTGAAGACGCCGAAGAGCCTATCGAGCCGGGGTCTGACCCAGGTACCGAATCGGACACCGACTCGGACTCTGCCACCGATCCGGACCCTGACCCGGACTCACCAGGCGAAGATGACCTTTCTGAGGAGTCCGGCTCTGACAACGACACGTCGGAAGACCCAGCCTCCGACGACTCGGGCGATGACACGTCCTCGACGAACTCTGGGACTTCGCCCGACTCCGAGCAAGGCACATCTTCGATCATCGAAGGCACCGCCTCTTGCTTCCCGGCCACATCTACGGTGGAGCTCGCGTCCGGCGCCCGCATCCCCATGTCCGACCTGCGCATCGGCCACTCGGTGCGCGTCTCTACGCACGCCTTCTCCCCGGTCTTCCTCTTCTCCCATCGCACATCCTCGTCCGCGCCGTCCTACATTCAAATCACACCAACCACTGGCAATCACACGCTCACTGTCACTTCAGGTCACTACCTGCACATTAACCGCCAACTCCTCCCCGCTGCTGCCGCCAAGGTCGGCGATCACATCCTGACCGCCGACCACGGATGGGCACCCGTCGCGGCCGTCCGAATAGTTCAAGCGAACGGGTTGTACAACCCGCATACCCTACAGGGAGACCTTGTCGTCGATGGTTTCGTCACCTCGACGTACACAACGGCCGTGCCAAGACGCATCGCTACCGGTCTGCTCGCGCCGCTGCGCGCCTTTTACCGGCACGGGCTCGTGTCGGAACGCCTGTTTGGCTCGTTCCTTGCAGACGGCTTCCGAAGCGGAATCCCTGCTAGTATCGAGTTGTAACGTTGAGACTGCTTAACCACACAAGTGCAACTTCGTATTTGTATACCACCAATTTTGACAGTAAACCCGTTTTCGAGTGGTTCCCCTTTAGTGTGTCTTAACAATCTTTTGTTTAAGAGCTAATAGCCGATGTGCGTATCACGAATTGCTCCCCTGATGAATTCTTGTGGACACCGTGAAATACCGTTCACGGGTCGTATGGAACTGTATCCGTCAATCGAGAAGACGGTAAGGGATGAGTGTGTAATCCAATGAAAACGAAAGGCCGTAAGTGCACCAGGGAGTACGTGTGGGTTGTCCACCGGCCTTGAGTGCGGATATTCCGCCGAGTGCTGATATGATGCCCGAGGCTTGCCGAGGACATCTTATTATTCGCACGAGGGCGTGGTGGGCAACGTGCTTGTCAACAGGGAGTGCGACAGCAATAAAGCATCAAAAAACTGCCTGGCACGGAATGCACTACATTCCATGCGAAGCAGTGCATTCAGTGCAGTGCAATATCACCATATTGCACCCAACCCAGTGCAATACCGCGATATTGCACCGGGCGGAGTGCATATCAGTCATATTACGGCGCATCCATATCGCACTCCCGGTTGACAAAGCATAAAGTCGTAAACTCTATCTTTGTCTCGCTGCCCCGCACAAGTTGACTGTCTTTCGGGAGATAAAACTGCTAGAAATGGTGAGCAGTGAGTCAACTCGGGAGCGACATACAACCGGGTCCACAACTTTCGGCGCTCCCCTCCGCTTTTCATAGATTGAGAATCAAGCTAAATATCACCTTCAGAAACACATGACCGTCGGCAGTCGGGCACACCCCTCCCTGATAAGACTTCTCAACGGAGCGCAGGATACCGCCCGAGTAGGTGAGACGGTGCTGTTCCCTTCAGCACAAGTCACAATAAGGTACACGTGTCTTTTGTACGCAACAAGGCACCAAAATTTGACAGGTACAGTAGCAGCGTGGCGTTGGGAACACCAAGACGTAGGTAATACAGCACTGCTTCATTCAGCACTTGAGAGAGCCCGACAGTTTATATCTATGAAGTAAACAAGAGCGAACCGGTGAGATTCCATCTCGAGATACCGTTGCCACTCCTTCTTGCGGGCGTACCCCCTGACTCCAATCGTCATCGTGGTGCAACTATGCTCAAAGCTCCCACCAGACAAGTCTACTTCATCGCGTGCACATTGTATAGTACTTAGGCCCTTGAACTTCCTAGCTTACCACTCCCCTTCCGCGGCAACCCAAGCATCATGCTCGAGAACAAGCCGCTCGCGGTGGTAACCGCCTCGACGGCCGGCATCGGCTTGTCAGCTGCGATGGCTCTCGCGAAGAGCGGCATGCACGTCGTCGTGAGCTCGCGAAAGGCAGAAAACGTTTCGCAAGCTGTCGCACTCATCAACGACGCTTACGGCCCCGACGCCGCCTCCGGTATTCCCTGTCATGTCGGAAATAAGGCAAACCGGGAAGCCTTGGTCGCCTTCGCCGCATCTCGATCCGCCCACATCCGAGCCCTCGTTCTCAATGCGGCGGTGTCCACCGCATACGGGCCCATATTTAACATTTCCGAGGACCAATGGGACAAAATGTTCGACATCAACTTGAAAGCAGCATTCTTTCTCGTCAAAGACTTTAACGACATGCTCACGGCGGGGTCGTCTGTCACGTTTATCACCTCTATAGCTGCGTATAACCCTATTCCTGGTCTGGGGGCCTACTCAATTACAAAGACAGCGTTGTTAGGAATGTGCAAAACACTCAGCGTCGAGCTCGCAAGGGATGGGATACGAGTCAATGCTATTGCTCCGGGACTCATTCAGACCAAGTTTTCAGAAAAGTTGTGGAAGCACAAAGACCAAGGGAAGGGCGAAGCTATGGAGTCAAACAAGATCTCAAAGTTTTTGCATATACCCATGAGGCGCATCGGTATGCCAAACGATATCGGGGGGGTTGTCGCTTTCCTAGTCTCAGAAGATGCCGCGTATATTACTGGTGAAACGATTGTTGTCGCGGGAGGAATAACGAGCAAGTTGTAGTCGCAGTCTCATGAACGTTATCGATGTAGCTGCTGAAGATTTCGTTGGCATCCGCTCGAGCTGCGCTGTCATCATCATGAAGGACAGCCTCATTGTTCCAAAGGGAGCTGAGTTAGGCCGACGGACCTCATCTTCGAGAACTCCTTGTCCATGTCAACACCCTTTGCGCAAGCAGTGTCATCTAAAACAACGCTTCACTTCTCGTCACAGGTGCTCAACACATTTCTCCTATCCATTTGTCCGCTTGCTTTCGCCATGCCTTGTAATAACGCCTTTTTTAGATTTCCTCGTCGTCCCATGCTGTTTGCAAGCGACACATGAAGAAATATTTTCCCACCAAGAAACATCTTGTTTTCCCGTCATACAATGAAAGACGACTTTTGCGGCACTTCAGGCGCTCGAGCCTGCCCGGCCTAGTCCGAGTAAAGAGGGCTACTTTTGCATCTGAAGATGATGGGGAACATTAACTTTTAGTTGCTCGGGTAGGTGTTCTTATATGATTCATACGAGATCAGAATCGAAACTCCTAATGTGTTGCCTGTGCGTCCCATGATGCAGCGGCTCGTGACAGTGCAGATTGAATTCCCGAAGACCTTCGTTTTCACCTGCTTCTTCGGCAGGTGCCTTCTGCTTTGCCCACCGTCTAATCCTTCAGGATTTCGTATTGGGTTATTCTCGATACATTGGTTCTTTGCAAGGATGCTTAGCTTGACGTGGTATCACTGCGCGTTCGTTCACAGCCTACATTTGGGAGGAGCTTATCTAATCCTCGCGACAACTTTCCCGGAGGCATCTGATTACAGACTCCTACAACCTCTCCAATTGCCATCACACGAATAACTTCAAATCAAGGCGCATGGGAATCATCCCTCGGACGTGCATTGCTCTTCGATGCGCAGACGATTCAGATTCATACCGTAGCAGATTAGACTCTTTCGCCGGCACCCTTGCATCAGGAGCTGTCACGAGTCTTTTCCATCTATTGTGAAAACATGGCTCAGGATTTTCTTTGCTTTCGTGCCACTAAGTCTGCGTTTCGGCTGACATCAATAAACTCCTCAAGGCATGATTTTACGTGTTGCGCTTAACAAGGACAAAGTCTTGTTTATGATATTTGTAAGTGGACCCTGTGGTGCGACTTGAAATTATTCGGAATTGGGAGATGGGCGGTGATGTTTCCATACTGCCTACGAAAAATTGTGATGTTATGAAATGTGTGCAACATGATGTTTCTGTCGAGAGGTCCACGGTGCTGTCGACAAAAACCACGGTGCTTTTAAAAACTGGCAGCAGGCCGTTGTCGGTTACAACTGTGTCTCACTGAAAATTTACGAAAGGCCAACGTATTGCAATATGGATCAAGAAGATGCACAAAAATCAGAAGATGTTCTCGACCTTTCGCAGCGACTGGTTGCTAAATTCACATTTCTTGCTAGCTATCTCTACGCTTCGAGAGTTACCATGGCTGCAGGTGGGCCAATTGGCGAAAGAATAAGGATAAGTAGTGGTCGACCAGACTGCTACATCATCGAGACGTGTGATGAAGCATCAGCAACAGACACCAGCGACAGGGAAGGTCGAATGTTCAGCACCACCAATATTCGGTCCTCACGTATGCGAAATCAACGTAGGCCTTCCCGCATTAGAAATCAAGCTTTGGCTACAGCCAAAAGGAAGTCCTCGGTGTCTTTGGCGCATGCTATTCAAGGTCTGTCTATATTTGGGCTATCTTTGCTGTTCATTTCTACCATATTCTTTCCCCTTCCTGGCGGGACTGAGCACGAACCTTACGGTGTTCTGCACAAATCGATTGTGCGAAAAAGGATTGAGGCGTTACGAGGCGAGCAATCTAGAAGCGCGGCTAGCATCAATGGAACCCGAGAACGAACACGAAGGAAATTGCAAAGTCCTCATCGGCGCAATAGAGTGAGAGGTACGAGTCGAACTCGAGACACAGCCCATCTTGACCACGCTGGGGTGAAAGCACCATTTGAAAAAGTGCAGCTTGATGGATTCAAAGATGCCTGGCGAGTTGGTTTGAGCGTGATTGCTATTCATTCAGAATGGACAAACCGTTTCGATATCCCGTGGCTGTTGTTACCGCGGATTACAACCCGCTCATTTGCCGAAAGCGGCTATAGAGTTCTTTACTCTCCCATGAAGGAGAAGGCAAGCGGAGGTATTGGACATGGTCTAACGGTCCTGAACGCGGAATTGTCAACCGCGATAACCCTCGGATTATCATACACACACAGGGTTGGGATATATGGTTCAATGAGTAGAGCACAGCCACTGGCAGTGGAGGATCTTTTCGGATGGGGAGCGAGGGAAGTGCCCAGGAAATTCATTCAAGACAAAGTGTGTGAAGTCACGCCATTATCCCATAAAACACCACCCGAACACGGGTCGGAAAGCTGTCCTGTATGTAGGACGATTCGAAAGGATTCACCGGTTCCAATAAGAAATATTGTAGAGGTACCGTCAATGATTTCCTATGGATGCACTTCTTGTCACAGGACACGCATTGCAGTCGGAAACTTTTTGGCTGAGCATGGAAAGAATCATACATTGTTCCAGATGTCACCGTCGAGATGCGACCGATCGCCAAAGTCGCCTGACTTTTCGCTCTCATACCGTTTCTTTTATTGGAAGTATTGGGATCTCCACGGAAACAGGACAATAGGTGGGCTACCAGTATCTGCTGTGAGAGAAGAGGGCAGAAAATGGACAGTTCCAGTGACGAAGCGAGGCCCTGTTAACTTGATCGAGGACGAGCTGAATATCGTTATCCATGCAAGACGGGGGGATTTCTTCACTCACACGAACAGAAAGATGGTTTCCGCGAAAGTGTTCGCAGCAGTTGCAAATAGGTCTATGGAGATTGTTCAAAAAGTTGGGGGTATCTTTTCCGAAATGCCGGTGGCAATCATCTTGTACTCTGAGGGAAGAGAGCGAAATGGAACAGTTGGTGAGTTGCACGAGCAAAGCGCCCTGAGCAAGGAGTTCGTGGACACTGATGGGACGATTCGCGACGCAATATGGTTACACAGCTTGTTCATGCCCTGTGAAGCCAGCCTTACAGGGAACAGCTCGCATACGGATCGTGCAGTGGGAAGCAGCTATCCGAACGGGTTGCGGGTGGAGACGCGAATCTCGAGTGACGTCGTGCACGCAATTCATGAAATGGCTGCCGCGGACATTTTCATCGGCAGCGCATCTGATCTGTCGCAGTACGCCGTTCGTGTCATCTCGAGAGCAGGAATGCAAATACTGCCGGAATATCAGGGGGCAATGGGGCAATGCTGCGCTACTAGATTCGATGTCGAGTCTGGAAGGGTCCTGAAGAGTAGTCTGGAAGAGTACTGGAGACTTTACTCGATTGCAAATGAGGAAAGCGCAATTAGGTCTATGAAAGAGGCGTCATCTGTACTAGACTAACTGACAGGCATGAACGGCGATCTTGAGCTTGCTTGTAGCCGGAACATAACGATACAATCCATCTCCCATATGCAATGTACTCCAATCCGCCCAACGTAGCCATCTGCATGCTCTGCGTTTCCCACTCAGTTTATCATATATCCTTCGGTGGTACCCAAGGGTACTCCATTCGTTGAGAAGGACAAGGATCTCGTTCATGCGAACAAAGGGCAATTGAATGCCGGTTGATGGGCACCTGCTTTGGTACTGTTGCAGATTTTGGGTTCCCCCGTTTCTGAGGATTTCAAAATTGATGACCTGACGAGCTGATTTTGCGTTGCTGTACGAAGCAATTAATGGGCTCCGATTCGTCGATCTTTCAGATGTGCTTCCCAGTCCTTATAGAGCAGCCCGCCCGTCCTGGCTGGCCCAAAGCCCAAGCCTCGGCCGGTCGAACAAGGACAAGTTTCCACTGACATCCTCCATTCGAGCTTGGGCCACCCACGAAGCCACCTGGTAGCTCTCACAGACTCGTTCGGCAAAACCTATCGACGAAATCATTCGCCCATGATACCGAGAAAATCATCTTTTCGACCTTCCCGCCGACAAAGAGCCCGGCGGAAGGAACACTCACGTCAAACGAAAACACCACATGTCAGTTCTCCTCACCAGCTTCTTGAAAGGCCACTTGTGAAATCCATGGTCCACGCGGCCTCCCCATCATATCGAGAATGTTCTCCTGCCAGACCGGCAACACCACTCGTTTTAACAGTCACACTGCTCTTGCTTGTCCTTCTGGCGTCTAAGGACCAAGACCATCGACGACGCTTGCATACCAGACATCTACATACTCTTGGAGATGCCACTGCTGCCGTCGAGGCAGTTCAGCAGAGGGTTAGATGGAATAGTGACTACAGAAGTCGTCTGCTCGCAGCCCATTCCGCGGGTCGAAGTCAGTCAACAGAAGTCTTCCTAAGATGGCTTCATATTCCGAAGACGGGAACGTCCTTTGTAAACACGCTTGTTCGATGGGGATGCACAAACGTGGCAGCTGAGACATTTGTTGTGCCGAGGAAAGAGCGCCCGCAAGAAATGCATCTGGCGCTTCCAGAGACCCTCTCGTGGGACTGGCTCTTTAAGAATCAATCGGGGAGGGGGTGGTTGAGAACTCATTGTCGGGAAAGACTTGTCACTCACCATCCAATTACGGGTTCGCTTCATTACTCACTGTATATGCATCGCGCGTTGAAAAACTGGGAGACTGTGAATGCCGTCGCTTTCTTCAGATTACCGTTACAACGCATGTATTCCAATTACATGCACCTTAGCCTGCACTATAATGAAAGTCGAGAGCCACGGGAAAGTCTGCAAAGCTTCTTGACAAAGAAGCAATTTTGGTCGCAGCAAACCAAGATGTTGCTCGGCAGACATTACCGAGATCCGCGTCCCGTGTCGATGGTGGATGCGCAGAAGGCAGTTTTGATTGTTAAGGAGAGCCTGATGTTCGTCGGATTAACAGAGGAGTTCGTGCTTTCTTGTCGATTGTTTCACGCCACGTTCGGCGGCGTTCCACATCGTGCCCAGTTCGAGAACATTCGTCCTGGAATCTCCAGGTACAACTCTTCAGTGACTACGTCAAGTTCTTTCCGGTACAGTGAGAGCCAGTTTGAAGGCTGGTCAGATGCGGCGGATGAGCTTGTGTATCAGGCAGCGAAAGTGCGATTTTGGAGCGATGTGAAGCAGTTAAAGGCGAAGATCGAGGTAGATGGACTTGGTGAGGTTGTTGTACAGACTAACCATCTAACTAATAAATAAATTCTTGTCGGTCGGTCCAAGCCCACTCATCTGACTTGTGCAAGTCACAATTATTGTCTGCAAGCAGACAATAATCCAGGTCAGACGAGTCGTGACGCCAGCACCCCAAAACATATAAGAATCACGTAGTTTTCCCACCAACGCCTTGGTGGAATGGGTGCAAGGGGCGGTGTCTCAGCGTTTTTGTGGACTAGCTGCCGAAATTCTGACAGAAACCGTTCGAGGAAGTCGGTGTTGTCCGCTAACACCGGCCTGCCAGAGGTTTCGTCAATTCTGCAATGATGGCTGTTCTCAAACACAACGATGGGAATGTGTAATGGTCTCCTCTTCCCATGCGCCTTCTGCAACAGTTCCCTCACGACTCTGATGCGGTCATACATCCACACGTCGAACGAAAGATCTCCAGGAGGAAGTTCTTGACCATGTGTAAGCACAACGATCGTCTTCTCTAGAACATGTCTCCCATAGATTCTTCTCAATCTCCGAGCTATCCTTTTCATCTTCTCCTCCTCCAAGTCATCCATGCGATCAACCAAGAGGACGTAATCTACAAACTCCCCCTGAACACTCTCCACAACCTCATCAAAATTGCCGTACTGCACGGAATACTTGATCGCCGACTCATCCGTATAATCCAAAATCTCCTCCATACTAGGCAATTCCAGGAACGTCACAGTCTTCCCGTCGACCTTGACATGACTTCGATCTACATTCGACTCGCCAGTCGGCGTGTCAACCTCAATGGGAACATCCGGAAACGTCAGGGCGCGCAAGTGCCTCAGTTTCCTAGCCGTTTCCTTTTCCCCAGGATCCATCTCCTCTTCCGCCGGAGCACACGAAAAGGCATGGCTCTCAACGCGTCCCACGCGACCGAGCAAGCGTGACACCGTCGCGGACTTTCCGCCGCCTTGAGTGCCCGCAACAGCGATGGTACACGTTTCCTCTCCATGGGCCTCTGCCATTCTGCGCAGAAGCCAGTCGCCAGCCCAGCTCTCGTTGAGCACACATTCGCGCCAGCCGACCTTCTCGGGCATTTGCAGAGGCGGCTGCGACGTGGCGACGGCAGCTTGCCACCCCTCCGGGTCGAGGGCGGCTGCGACTCGTGCCAACACATGCAACACGCGGGGCCATGAGCGTCGTAGGCGGAGGTCGTTCTCGGCCGGAATATCGTCGGAGTCAATGTGCAGGCCTTGGGCCGCCTGCCGGAAGACGGCGAGTTTGCGGCGAAAGTAGCGGCGGCACGGCTTGCCGACCGCGGCGCATAGGGCGGCACCGGTGGGAATCTCGTCGGGCGGGATGTCGTGAGATGTTAGCCATAAGTTGACAGCAGACTCTAGGCCGGGCAAGGGCACCGGCCCCAGCGGAGCGGAATGGGGGTGGACGGAATGACGGACAGCCGTAGGGGAGGGGTTGACGGGAAGGATCTGGTCTTCTCCGTCGAGGATGGGATGCACGGAGAGATGGAAGGTGGAGTCGGAGCAGTCAGACTGGGGTGGACGGCCAAGCAGAGAGAGCAAGCGGGCATTTTCGCGACGGAAGGAGTTTGTGGGAGACTGTTCGGGTGGCTCGGGAGGTTTGGCCGAGGCCATCGTTCGAAGCCAGCAGACGATGCGGTTGGACTTGCCTACTTCAATATATTGTGCATTTCTCCGGAACCTCTTTTCAGCTCTAATGCTAGTCGTGAACACACAAGTCAACTGGCGTTAACAAAGCCCTTGTAGATGCAACGCCGCATCCCATCTAACGGGTAACCGAGAGCTTTGCAACGACCCTGGTGGTGGATCAATCGAAGTTGATATCGACCTCCTGCTGATCCGAAAAATGTGAACGGGAAGTGTAGATCAAATTTACGATGTTTTCTAACAGGACTGCGACGTATGTATATTTTCGCATGTATTTTCCAATGTTTTCCACAATTGCAGCCGAAACTTTTCGGCTCCGGCAGTATAAATACCCATCGTCGACGGCGTCCTCCTTGGAAAAAGAAGGCAGATCAAAAAGCACGGCTGCCATATTCGTCACGGCGATAGCCCAGCTTCGGCATTATGGGCTATCGCTGCAAATGGAGAGCCAAGAGCGACGACTGATACACCAACCCTCAGGAAGCCCGACATCGATCTCCCATCCGAGTTCGGGCGTCGAATTGGGTCGGACAAACCAGAAACATACCAAAACGCAAACCATCATCTTTAACACAAAACTTTTTACTCCTGTTCGCCGTCGAACAACCTCCTCAACTTCTGCCCCTCTTTTGCAGTTGCCGACGGCCTTAGGCCGCTTCCCCTTCTTCCTCGCTCTCCTCCTCTGCCGTCTCCAACCATTTGACGAATGGGATCATCTGTTCGCGTATAATGTTGCTACTTGCGGCCGATCCCTTCTCCAATCTCATTCCCCGACGGAACCATCTCAGGATGGCCTCCTCAACAAGCACGTCCTTCCGATACAGTAGATTAATAACGTCGCAAAAGACGGCAATCTTGAGCAGTTCCATGTCTGCCGACACGTAGGCCTGTACTTGTTGAATAAGTACTATTTGCATAGCCCCACTTGCGCATACCTGTTCCAACAACGGCGCACCCTTCTGCGTGGCCATGAGCAGTGCCGTACGGTTCTGCTGCGTCTTACGCGACATGTTGACAGACATGACGACGCCCGCCCAGGCGGCGTGCACGCTCTCTGTCTCTGTCAGGCCGGTCTCCTCGCGTGTAGTCTTGACAAACTGAACCACCTCCTCTATGGGGACAGCGCCCAGGCGCTCCAGGCGCTCGGAGATGCCGTCGCGAAGCGTGCGGATTTTGTCAGCCTTGACTCGTCGCTCATTCTGCTCCACCAGCTTGTCCAAGCCTAGAGCGGCGAAATGTTCCGACAAGGCGTCTGCGGAGCGCGATCCGGATGGCATCATGTTTACCATAGTGCCGGTATCAATACCGGCAGATTTGAGTAGGGCCATGAGCTTGTCGATGGACTGGTTGTTCTGCTCGAGGAAAGAAGTGATGATGGCGGTCATGAAGTCAAGGGCGATTCCGGAAGCGATTGCACTCTGAGATGACAGGGATTTGAGGACGACCGGAGAAAGCATCTGGCGTTCCAGCATGGACGCGATAGCGACAGCGAGATTCGCGCGCGGGACTTCCTCGAAAACAGCCAGACACGAAAGCAGTTTTGTAAAGACAAGATCATATCTCGCACGCAAAAAGGGCTTGCGACGCATGAGCTGATGCATGATGTCGACGACGGCCAGGACGGCGTCTGAGTTCTTCGCGGCGAAGACGCAGTGCTCTGTCGGGGGTGGATTGGTTCGGACTGCCCCGCCGGGCTCGACGATGTTTCCCGCAAGCATGACTTCGCAAAAGACCTCCCCGTAACGGTGGTAGTCAAACTCATCGCTGGAAAGTGGCGATATGATGGTCGCCGAGATGCCGTGCTTTTCTAGCTCCTCGAAGAGACGTGTGCGGAATGTGTCGGGATCAAGCTTGGTTTGGATGTTGCGCTTGCGCGTCTTAGGCACACCCGTGCCAAGGGTGGGGCGGAGTTCCTTGGATGCCATGGTAGAGAGTGATTAGGTCTTGATGAACGGGCTGTTGCAGATATTTTGATGCGAGTGGGAGAGGGTGGGCGCGGAGGGGATTTGAGTTTGGGTGAGTATCAAGGACGGAAGACGAAAAGAAGCGTTTTTCGCCGTGTCTAACGGCGGCAGCAGCGAAGTTAATTTTAACTTCTCGGGGCGTTGGGCACCGACCGGCTCCGCGACAGCGGTGCGCCACGTGTGACACGCGTGATACTGCAAGCCGTGGAAATATTGTAATTACATAATTTGATATTCGAGTTTACAATTGATTCGTTTTATCACACGTGTACAGCTATACAAATTTGTTTTTCTAAAATGAAAGAGGTATGCGGAACAGCCAATGAAAATGCATATATGAATTCGCAGAAACGTAACGGGTGGCGCATCGCGAGGCGACACACACATGCACCCAAGTCTCGAAACGGTCACACTTCCCGCCAGTGAGTTGACTTCCTAACTTCCATCTGCAATTTATCCATCTACCCTTTAACTTCTTCCTCCCACCCTGCTCCCCAACACCATCCGCACACAACCGACAATAAACATTTCACTTCTCCGGTTTCGCTCTCCACCTCCGTCCTCCTCTCCATTTCTATCTTCCTCTCCTTCACCCTTCCCCAGCGATGTCCGACCATAGTCCCCGCGGCGCGGGCGGTGCCCTCAACCTACGCCACTCCATCGCCCCGCGTGTCCTGGACAACTCGCTTCCCATGGCCACCCTCGTCTCTACCTCCCGCTTCTCCGTTCGTGTCGCCCCTCCGCGCCCTACATCTAACCGCACCCCCGACTCATCCATCCTCACCACCTTTGTCTGGCGTGACAAAGGAGTTCGCGTTTCTCTGGCCGGAAGCTTTGACGACTGGCGCAAACACGAGATGACGTTTGTCCCGGACGTCGGTTATCACATCCTCGTCACAGAGCTCCCGCCAGGCGAATATGTCTACAGGTTCGTCGTAGATGGACGCTGGAAAGTCGCAGAGGGCGACCCCAATCTCCAGGAGGATGAGTTTGGAGAGATGTCCCATTTTATCCACATCACCCATGAAAACGTCGCCACTGCTACGCCCAAGAGGTTTTCCACTGCCGTCGTCGCCCATGCAGACCCTTCTCTCCAAGCTCGTTCAGATGCTGTTATGACCCAGGGCGACAGTGATACTGAGTCTGAAGGGGAGGGCGATATCGAAGATGAAGTCGAGAATCGCCCGGATACCCCACCACTCCCACGGAAAAGAGGCGACGCAGCCTATATTGAGGATTACGACGATGACCCGTGCGGAGAACTGGACCTCCAGGCAGATGTCTTCGAGGCCATGAAGGACGTCGCAGAGACAACTACCGTCAAGGATGCGCCGCGCTCTCATACCAATGCCTCGAACAGCCAGACCAGCTGGACGGAGAGGAAGAACAAGGGGCTCTTTAAAAGAGGGCCTGGAGGAAGAATGCTTCGAAAGGTTTGGGGCATGCTCTTTGGAGATGCTAAAGAAACTAACAAGGACGAGCACCCCGAAGAAGAAAATTCTCGCCCCGCCCCGCCCACCAAGAATCAGAAGGCCCATGGAATGGCAAATAATGAGAATGCCCTAAGAAAGGGAATCAAGGTTTGGTTTCCGAGTGAGAAGAATTTTATCAAGGGCGTCAAGGGTCGCAAGGTGGAGCCTTCAGAAACCAACGAGGTTATCGATGTCGGGCAAAAAGCCCTCAAGTTACATCAGGTTGAAGACAATGCGAATACGAGACAAATGCTAGGTAAGACCCTTTTCGCCCAAGGCAAATACGATGCTGCCTTGGCCCTTTTCTCTCTTTCTGTCAAACTTCGAGAGGACAATGGGCTCAAGTATGCAAAAACAACAGCCATTGCACATACGGATGTCGCGAGCGCTTTCATTCACCTTGAAGATCTCAAGAATGCCGAGAAGCATCTTCGCATGGCATTAACCATTTACGCTAAGAAAACCTTCTCTGGGGGTCGATCACAGCTCGGTGACGTGCATTGCTTCCTGGGAGTGATCGGCGACATGAAGTCCGACCTCAGAATTGCAGAGCTGGCCTATAGGAAGGCTATTGGATTGTATGAGCAAAGCAAGAGCACAGGCGATAATCCCAACTACGCCACTGCTATTGACAACCTGAATGCAAACCTCCGTCGCCAAAAGGTAATGAAGAGACAGCCCCAGCCACCGAAATCCTCCGAAAACAAGCCCGGCGCCAAAACTAGCGCCACGCCTGGTTCGAATGGCTCTGCAGCAGTCCAACAGCGCCAAAACGGTGTTGCCCCTATCAAAACTTCTAATAGTCGTCCTGTACAACGAGCGCAGCCGCAGAAGCCGCCTCCTTCTAAGCGCACTCCTCCCCGCAGACCTTTGGATCCATCGAGACCAGCGCCGCGAACTGGCGAAAGCACACGAGGAATTCTAAAGCCCATTCAACGAGTCGACAACGAAACAGCCCCTGTGGCTGTAAACCCCACGGCCCCGACTCCGACGCAAGCTACTGCACAGAAGACTGCTTTGAATAAGAGGCAGAGTAGGCACCCGACGAGTTGGAAGGATCTCGCCAACACCGCTAGAGCATCCATGCCCCAGCATCCACCACAGGAGAACCTTTCAGACTCAGAGGACGACGAAGAACCGGCTGCAGGATCGTATGAGGAAATGAGCCGGTCCTGGCACAAGGACGCTCGAAAGTTGCTCTACAAGGGACAATTTAAAGAAGCCATCGACCTTTACACTCTGGCAATATACACCAGAAAGCGTCATGGGCCGTGGGGTACAAGGGAGAACGCAGAAACGCTCGTTGAGTATGCAAGGGCGTTGTTCGCTACGAAAGAATTGGCAGAGTCAGTCACAATCCTAAGAGATGCAGTGTCCATTCTTGAAGCCATGGATGTGCAAAAACATGGCATGCTTCTCGGCGAGGTTTGGGGTAATCTAGGAAGCGTCCTAGATCGCGTAAATGGACACCACAGTGAGGCCCTTACGGCTCATTGCGCAGGGATGGTCGCCTATGGAAAGAGTGGTATGTCTACCGACGACGGAAAGTGGATGAAGGCATGGAAGGGCCTTTGTGTGAGCTTGAAAATGAATGAAGGTTCGACAAGCAAAACTACTGATGAGCTATGGCAGTCCATTGATCTTCAAATCAGAGGAGTGACTCCTATGACAAAGGTCGCTGCCGTGGTTCTCAGAAAGTAGAGGATCTCGGAAGATTCGAATGTTAGATTTTGTATGAGGGTTTCTGTTTCTCCGCTATGATCGTGCTGGTTGGCTAAGGCTAATACATGCCGAGGACGGGAGACGACGAAATTCAAGCAATGCCTTTCTATTGAAAACTACAACTATGACCTTTGAAGACAGCTTGCCTGAGACTCGTTTTCAGTTTTCAGATATCAGAAAAGACTGCTGAATGGGCTTCCCAATTCTGTCTCTTGAGAAAAGATAAATAAAATAAAAGCTCCCACTGGTCGGGATTGATAACTGTACTTTCCTCTATTGCAGAGACAGATGAGTGAACCGCAAACATGGCTGTTCAAATAGAGAAAGAGAACTGCATCCTAGAAATGGTGTAACGGGCAAAAGGTAAAGTTTAAGGATGTTGAGGGAGATTCCTCGTTCGCTTCCACTTGTTTTAAACAAGTTACGCTTAAGGATATGACCTAGTTTCAATGGCAGGCTGTTTGTGGTCTCTCTATGCTACAAAATCCCGGCATGCCTTCAACAGCATGAGAGATGAGCGTGAAGTAACCCAACTCGCCTAACCTAGAAAGCTTCTTGTTGCTCTTGTAGTTTCACAAGACGTATTGTGAATGTTCTAGTGTCCCCTGACCCATTCTTTCCGCGAGCCTCCACGCGGACCTCGACCGTTCCAAAAACCGGGATCGGCCACGGTTTGAACTTTCCACGTGTGTCCCCCCAACAGGCGTAGGGTTCCATCCCCTCTCTCCTCACAAACGACTTATTGACGTAGAAGGTCACGAAACGGATTTTTCCAGATGTTAGGGCTACAAATGTAAAGTTCGAAATGTCCGGGTTTACGAATATCGGCATCATAAACTCCTCAGCCATTACTTCACTGTTATCTGTGTTGACCATTCTCAGTCCAAGGATCTTGACCGGCACGTCTTCTAGGCGTTTGATAGGTGTGGGAGAAGGGGCGATGCGGTGAGATGGCAAAGGTGAGGGAGAAGGAATGAGAGTAACATTCCTTGACATGGAGCCTTTGTGCGGACCAGACTTTTCAGATAATGCAGCCACTCCCTTCGACTCCCCGCGTTCTTGGTCTTTAAGCGAGTTTGCATAATCAATCCATTTCTGTATCGGTAAGGACGTCTGAGGTTTCAGAAATGCAGATGGCTTGATCGCCTTTCCCTTACGCCCCAAGCATGGCTCTTTCTCACATATGCCAACTGCGCCCACCGATGAATAGCAACTGTCGGGTTTACGAGTGTTCTCTCCAGGCTGAAACCGTGGCTCGCACTTGTCTTTCTTCTCGCCACCTTGAATTTGAACAAAGGAACAACTATAGTAGTCGCCAAAGAGAGAGCTGCCCATACTCAGGCCACCAAACCAAGCCCACGAAAGAACGTAATCGCCATCCGGATAGCACTTGGGGATTTCCACTTTCGCCTGATATAGCAAGGTATCCGTTCCACAACCCTGCTTCTCCTCGATATCGCACGTATGGCTGCCAGATTCGAAGCATGAATATCTGAAAGCCAATTCGCTGTGTGCTTGCCTGTTCATTCTCATTCCGTTGGGAACTAGACTA
>NW_005179124.1:120124-149538 GCF_000350225.1 Chondrus crispus | reverse complement strand
CACACACATACACACACACACACACACAAGTTCACACTAGCTCTGTTGCCGCTACATCACTACCATCCTCCCTTTCTTTTTTTGTACTCGTGCGTACAACACTGCCCTCTCGCAATTGTAAACACCGCAGCGTCTGTCAACAGCCAGTCTTGTTGCACTGGAGAGATGAAGGATTGATCGAGCCACGTCTTTGCTCTCTTTCCACTCCACCTTTGATCCACGAGATCATTTATTTTCTCATTCAATTTTACACTTAAAATTCACCCGTATATCTTACGCCTTCAACCAACTGTACAACGTAAAACCTTGGCTTGAACTACATTATACATACACTCATCTACCATTCATACTGCTGCCACTTCGCCTCCCCCCTATACGGTACAGGATAGTGCACATACGTGCAAGCACCCCTTTTGTGCACTATACCGGGGCAACCAGCGTATTGATACCCTGCTACATTGCAATGGTTAATTTCATGGTAGCTGCTATTGATACCTGATATCAGCTATGTACCATCAAATCAACCATTACAATGTAAGGATCCTTACTCAGCACGGTTTACAACCCTTAAATCAAGAATCAAGTCACTGCCTACATTCTGTTTGTCATATCTTTCTCGTGCCAGCCACGTCTATAAACACTGATACCGCTGTGCACTAACATGTCGTTATATCGGGGAAGCCACCGCACCGTCTACTGCACGGAAACGAGGCGCAGCCGGGAAAAAAAAAAGTGCGGCGGATTCTTGCAACCACCCGTTATCACCGCTACCCCGGCCCCGAAGGCCGACAGGAAGTGGAGCACTGTACAGAGTCTATCAACGGAGTCAAACATTCATCATTCCACCCCCAAATCGCCCCATTCTATGTAGTGCACACCACACAACCCCCCCAGTGCCACGGAGGGCGACGCCGCCGCCCAACGTGCACCCCCGCTCGCTTGCCCGACAGGAGGCCCAGCTTCGGGCAATCCTACCCGTACGACGCAAGCATCGCCGCCCACTGCCTGTCGCTGTTTTAAACAATGCCCCGTTGGAAGAAGCCTCGCAACGCCTCCCGTGGAAGCCGAAGCCCGCCGTTTGGAAAAACGGTACCCCATCGGTGCGGAGCATAGCCTAGATACTACTCCGCCGCCGCCGCTCATCGAGACAGACGATCGTGACTGACAGAATCGCCGCAAATCGCCGCCGCCCACGCCGATGCCTTTTCTCACCTGATGCGTGCACGCGGCGAGGGAAGGATTAATCTGAGGCCCCTCCAATTCAACCATCTGGGGCCGGGGCCCCTTCGGTCACTTTGATGCCCCCACCCCATCACAGACTCAAATTGCTGGCCTGTCAGCGTGTCCTAGCAGTGACCAAACTGCACGAATTCAGAAAGCGAGACAGAGTCGCGTGCAGTTTGGGGTCACTACCAGGGCAACACGATTGCGGGCCAGTCTAATAAATTGGTGTCTCTGAAGAGGTGGGGTGGAAGGTGGGGAGGGCAGGGCGGGGAGTGGGTGCCGGCGGGCTTGAAGGAGTTGGAATGGGGAAGTGGAAGTGTGTGCAGAGGAGTTGTGGGGTGCGGGGATGGATCTAACACTGTGTGCTCGTTTTTGGATACTGTACTGTGTAGACATTGAGCGCATTTGCGACATGGCGACGTTTTTACGACAGGATGTGATTGCCGCATTGCAGTGTAAGCATCAGGGCCACAGAGCGCCCAGGCCATAGGCGCAGGCGCAGGCGCAGGCACAGGCACAAGAGGGAGACGACGTGTTCCTGCGGAATGGCCTCGTGAGGGCGGCACGGTTTGTTGTACAGGTGCCCTGCCGGTGTGCCGTTCTGGCCCCTTTTCACAGGCGAAGAGCCTGACTGTGTTGTCTACCACTGGCATGCGCAACCCTATCCTCGGCAATGGCAACAACCCTAACGGCAATGTAAGTCAACATTAGGCGTCCCCATCAGAATGTTGCCCTCGCCCATTATGCCTCGCACCACTCACACTACGAGGACCGTAGGGCCTCCCGTTCGTCTTGATCACACCCACTCTCCGTCACCCAATCGTGTACCTGCACGCCCCAAACCGCCGACGCCAAAAACCCTCCGCCCGCCGACGGTGCCTCCACTCTCCGCATATGCCCTTCTGCTGCGTCACAACGCAACGCTGGTCACGACACCTTGCAGATGGACCCGTGATTAGCTGCCAGGCGATCCACCCTGTACCCCGCCTGCGGGCGCTCTCCTGCGAGTCGTTTTCTTCCTCTTTTCCCAATATATTTCCTTTTTTCCTCACCCGCGTATCCGCCCCCACTCTCGAGTCTGTACACCACGTCGCCCGTACACGCTGCGCATAGCGATGGGCACAAGCCAACCACTTTCGACGCGTACATGCAGTACGTTACTACAAGTATACGTTATTACACCCTGATGAATTCATGTCAACCATGATTGATCCTACGGGTGCGCCTGCTGATGCGGGCTGAATTACCACCACATTTGTCGCTTCGACACGTTCGTGCACCGCTTGATCTCGAGCAAACTTGCAACTCGCTTCAAACTGCCCAGCACCTTCCCATTCCTCCCCAGAAACCTCACACCCACCTCGTTGTCAAACACGATCACACCTACTGTACGTACCGTACTGTACATTACCTCCCCACCCGTCATCATTTGCAACTCTCGCGATCCCCGCGGAGGTTTACAGGCCATGTACATATGCTGTATGTACGGTACCGGTACGGGAAGGTACTGTACATGCGCAACTGTGTATAGTGCACTCACTACCTCTATGATGCAGGTTTTAACAATCGGGTGGGTCCACGTGTCCATACAGCACCACAGCGAATGGGCCATGCTTAGGCGTCATTATGAAAAGCTCTCCTTAGTTTTTTGTGTCGTATGGAATGCGTCGATCATCGTTCATCCGCCGTCTCCACGAACTGCATGGTCGAAAAGTTTTTGCAGTGAAAACGACGCAGGTACAGTATTGTACCACATGACCATAACGTTTACCTATCATTCACGCCCTCGACCAGCAAAAAGCAACACCCAACGATCCTATATTGCTTCTCTGCAATGACTCATTCACCATCGCGAGCGCTAGATTCGCAATTTTACTCATATTGATAAGAACAACGGGAGCAGCAAGGCGATCACAACTATGGTGTACCCTTTGATGAGTACTCATAAGAATGAGAGGCATAGGTTCAGCAGTCTCATTGCCGTGTGAGAGTTCGTGTGGTATCGATTTACGAATTGTGTGCCAGGAAACTGTGCCCATTGCGGCGCACAATTACAATAATGGGGTGAAGTTTTAAATTGCAGGTGAAGTATACGTATCGTCGTTCCTTCCCCAGACAGAGAGGGGCTCACGTGTCCGATGTTGTGCCGGAGGACTGTCAGTCTCAAGTCTTACCCCCTTTTACCTGCGCGATGCGAGGCGGGATCACTGAGGCAAACAGTAGTATTCCGGACACCGAACAAAAATCCTAAACTTTAGGATTTTTCGTCGAAAAACAATACTCGCAAGGCGCAGTGAAGGAGAAATAGAAAACCGGTAAATTCAAGTTTGCTGCCATGCTCTTGTCTCCTTCCAAAGTGGCCACAGCTTTGTATTGTGTTAGTGGTGGACAGATGGGCACTTGCGTAAAGCTGCCGCTGCACATTTGTCACCTGCAGTGCTGTACCAATAATTATTGGGCGTGTGAAATCAGTTACTGTAGCAATGTACCTCATCCTTTGAAGATTGAAAGAGGTACATTCATCTGCCATCTGTAGTGCAACGGTGAATTATTGTACCGTGACTCTGCTTTGCCATTTGCTCGGCGTAGGGGCCGACAGGGGCCGACAGTTGGTTGTTCCATAACGGCATCTCATTTATTGGTCGTCACCAATCCCGAAGGCCGTACCTCACGACACCATACGTGAGCCGTTCTCTGAAGATGCCCTGGGGGGGGGGGGGGGGGGCATTTTCGAATCGTGGAAAATCACGAATGTGGCACGTGACCGCCGCATGCCTCCCGGTATGTGAGCGCCAGATAATTCTTTGACATCACAAACAAACATTGTTGTTTCTGGCATGCATTGAACGTCTATTCGACCGCCTTCCCCATGCGAAGAAAACACGTGCTCGGGACGCGCCAAGCGTACCCAGCCATGTCTTCCTTTACAGCTATGGTGCAGCTTTGGAACGGCGGCTTGTCTGCAAGGCCGATAACAGTTCGTCCAGCCCCGGTACATTACAGTCCTATGGTGTTGTGCAGTATTGCACTCTTGATACTGTATACGGCCGGCCCGTCTGCAAGCGAGGCCTTCGCTACGCTCTTCTTCTCGCAGGACGGCAAATGGTACAAATAATTGTCCGTGAGCAAGAAAACAAGGCTTTCAGACTATCAACAGAGAACAGTCTCACCAACGCCTGCATTCCGTTTAGTCAACCCTTTGCCCCCTTGCCTTCTCACGTGGCTGAGCAATCGCAATATTGTTTCACTCATCCCTCTCTCAAGCACCCTTCTCCCAGAAACTCTATTCCCCCCATCATTTCGAATCTACAGTACCCTTGGTATCATATACAGTACGGAAAAGGAGTTGTGATTTCGCCCGTCGTCGTCTCCTTACCATGTCACACGAGAGAATTACCTCCAATATTCTGACTCAAATCAACTTCCTCCTCCTATCAGTGCCGTATTACGGAAGAAAAGACAAACTTTGGTACGTGTGCGCAACTGCGCCTTTTACTTCGCCTTCTGGACCAGCCAACAAAGCCATCCCGGGCAACATCAAACAAGGCAGTCTAGAGCGCATTCACACTGTACATTACTCTCGTTACCCTACTGGATATCGAAAACAAGTCCACGCCAGACACAACTATCTTCTTTATTTGTATATTTTGTTTTTGTGGCGTAGACGTTGTACTACGGTACACCCCCCGCCGAAGAACCTACAGTGCTCTGAACAGTATCAAAACCTATAAATTACATTTCTCTTTGTTTCCACACTTGTGGGGGCGTTGCTCTGCAACGCAATACTGTATGTACTGTATGGGATTCAACAGATGGGGTAACATCATTGCTCCATACTACAATGGCATCCAGGTCGCTGACGACCTCCCTCCATCAGAATCTCCAATCCACTCAATTTGCTTGGCACCGCCGTGCATTTATAGTACCCAAGGGTACGGTACTGTGCCGTACCACATTGCCCATGGCCATGAAATTTATGCTCATCTCAAGACAACAAGGTGGTATATGTAATTTCTTCGGGATTAAACGCTTTCCTTGGAAGTGACGCTGGGGTGCCTCCATTCAAATGCTGCGTTTCTGATGGGTTTCTCCCTGTGATGATACTGACCTCCGGTCATTGCCCCTAAAACAGCCGTACGTACCTTCCAATACTGTAGTAGCGGTAGAACTGCCGCAATGATGTCCGAGTTCTATCCTTGGCCAGACTTGGCAGCCTTCTGATCTAGCTTCTTTTTATGTGGTCTTGAGACCACATAAAAAGAAGCTAGAATCTGAGATCAGATGATCCTAGGATCAACCACTGCAGTAAAAAAAGAATCCGGCACAATCATTGAAAGATCACGATAAATGAAAATTCATCCAATCCACGGAGTTCGAACCTTCTGCCAACTAAGCAGAATGTATGTTCGTTACCACGTTCAGTTTCTCGGCACTTTTAATGGACAAAATGCACAATACTAAGAAGTAAAAATAGTCGTACTGTATAGAAACCGAACGTACTGAACCAAACGCCTACCACCCCTACTGCTTTCTAGTAATTCATCGGGGATCGTACGTACGTACGTACCATGTCATAGAGTAAAATAGAAGGGCTGCTCTATATCACACGATGGAAGTCGGCAGATGATCATAAGTAGCTGTTTCAAGTGAATTGCAGAATCAAGTACCTCCGGTTGATGCCTCTTGTGCCGTGACAACGAGGTATGGGAGGGTCGTTTTCATTTCTTCAATTTCAACGGCATCTTCATTGTAACTACGTCTCCCCAGGACGGTTACTCACATCGCACCATACGTTTCGTGTTGTAGAAAACATCCTTGGGTGTGAGTTGTTGCGGGGAGACGCTACAGTATGTTCTCTACTTGCAGTTTTGCTGCAGGGTTTCGTTTTCTACTTTTTGAAGAACACTGGTTTACATTCTCAGGAACATTACAATATCTGCTAGCCATTGAGGGCATCTGGATTTAAAAGGAATGCTTTTAGTTGCGTTTTTCTACTACTGTACAGTATACGATACATCATGCATATTCGGTGTTGTCATCTGCAGAGGCCTACTGCACGTTGTGAGAGGTTTGTGCTGACATGAAGTCTTTTTTCTCCTCTCTCACGTTTAGTGTCGTGTAATTTAAGTACTGTAAAAGAAACAAATAAACACTAGAGGGTTACAAAAGAGGTTGAGAGCTTTCGCGGTTCTTGAATCCAGGAGAGCCTAAAACGATGTCGTGTAAGTCTAGCATGTATCGGAAACCATAAGATTGCGGACGTGAGTCAAAACGCCTTCGGAATTTCAGTGAATCATGTAGAGCTTGTTGATGCCGTCATCGTTCGCCACGCAATATTGCGTTGCGCAGTAAGGCCACATGCGTAAGACAAAACATCTTCTTTTCATTATGATCAGTCTGCTCCACGCGCGGTGGCGGTGGTGCGTCATGAGAGAGACAGAGATACTGAAACTTGCCGAATACCGCGCGGCTTGCCGTCTTGGTTCGTAGGTAGGCTGTACGCCCCCACTGATTCAGCCGGAATGCAGAGTAGCATACGGTACGTCGTATTCTTGACGATTCGATAGAACAGTTTCCAATACTTTTTTCGTATTCTGAATTCGTTCGCGTACAGCTTCCTCGCCTGACCCGTTGCTTCTAACTGTAAACACTGCTCCGGGCGGTTACATAAATGCTGTCTATATCTCATTCGACAGGCATCCAAGGTATTCACAGTGCATTACTCCAATTGGTGTCAAATCATTTAACATCGAGGATACTGAGCATCACTGTTGACTGTTGAGGTACCCTGGTACTGTATGGAATAACGAGCTAACTAACGTTAGATATACCACACGCAACAAAAACAATAAATTGTGGTTACGAGGAAGTAGACACGCGGCAGGCCTTGAAATGAAACCCAAAATTGCGCCATTCCATTTGGATTAAGAAGTTCTCATTCACGCCAGCCTTTTCACGTCAATAAGCCAGACATGTTCAAGGAACGACGAGCACTTGGATTCCAAAACAAAAAACAATCGGCGCACAGGACTTCTTGTAAGAAAGACGAGTTTCAATTTCCTCGAACCATTGGCCAATTGGGCAAGGGAGACGTACACGATTAGTACGCATCTGTCTTGCAATTTGACACTGCGGTACTGAAGATTCACGACAACGGCCGTGTGCGGTTGCGAGAGAATTGCCGCATCCACCTCGACTTCAACCATGTCTTTGATGCACAAAGGAACTTTATTCAAGCGACTCCTTTATTGGCATCCAGCGCTCGTGGACAGTACAGTATACAGCTTTTTGACAGTTATTCGACCTCACCTCTAATGTTCGTAACAGTTTGAAGCGTACAGCATGTATAGGAAGATGTCGTTGCATCTTCTCATAAAATTCACCTCCCCCTTTCAATAGCGGTACGAAACAAGCAGCGGACCTTACGAGCAAGCGTACAATTTCGTTCACAGACGTCCAGAAGACTTGGATGACATTGACACGAGAGCTTCACACATGCAGTATTAGAGCTAGGTGTTTCAACGAATTATTAGGACCTCCTTGAGGATGCATGCCTTTTTCCAAAAGCATTGCAGTACCTTTCTTCTAACGCAAGGGTAGCTGAAGTTACAAACAGCAATTGACCAAGTGTATTCTTTTACTCTGGTTTAACGGGAACACTTTTTTTCTGTTGTACATATGACTAACCTCGACAACGTTCGAGACAGTACACAAATGAAGTAATCATTGGCTAGCATTTCTGTACAATAAAAGAGGCAACTTGTTGAAGTGCTATGGAGAGCTTTCATCAACTTGTCTTCTCTAATATTTTGTCACATTTCTTGGCAATTCAGCAACGGTAAGAGTTGAAATTTTTATCATCCTTCTTAATTTTTTCAAAAACTGATTCTCGTTGCCAGTATGGGGCTCAGGTTGTGGAGGCGTAGAGAGAGGTTACTTCATTATTTGCACAGACTCTAGAACCGAAAAAAGAGGCCCCGTCTTCAGCCATTTATACATAGAAGACATGAAACTAGAGAAACACCTGGCTGTTGGAATCTTATATCTGTACCTTGTTTGCAAGCTACAGTGTGATCCTTTCCAAGAATCTGAATTTGTTGCAAGTATTCCAAAGAAACACTCGATTTCCCAGCCTATCAGTCATGCAGTCACAATACTGTAGTGCCGTAGACGACCAGGATTTGATCTACGAAGAGTGCGGTAGTAAAGCCCCTCGGCTCTCGCCTCGGGCGTGCCTCTGAAGTGAAAACGGGTTTGGGGTCGTTCCCGCGCCTACAAGCAGTGCGAATCAGTATACTGTACTAAAAAGAGAAGAGAATGAGACCCCTTCCAGAAAGGAAACGTGTAGTACCACCTACGAGATCTGTTGGAACGGAAGCTGAAAATTTAGATAGTGATTGGACGACGGGTTACGTAAGATGTATGACGTGGTTTAGAAACAAGAGATGTGCATGGTACCTACGGACGTGGGGGTTCTCAGTTTGTCGAGAGAACGAAGGACGTGTTGATTTTGGGCCAAGCATGGAGGTGGGCAGAAAGATACCGTACGAAATCAGTTATCAGTTAATTACTGTATACCGTTTTAATACAACTTGTAGTACAAGTTGTACAAGTCTTGTACTGGGTTGTACTATACTTGCGAAGTGCGGAAGGCAGACGTGAGGTTGAATTGATTGGATGTTTTTTATAGGTACATGCCACGTTTAGAGGCACGTAGTGAAGATACCTCACCATTCGGAGGTTGGTTAAAAAGCGCCTGCAATAGCGACTTTGGCAGGGAAAGAGAAACGCATGAATCATATGCAGGAACTGTGTGAAAAGAAAATTGTCACAGCTCTGGCTGGGGGAACGACCTTTCTCGATATTAATAGAGAGCGAGATGACCACAAACACCTGCTCCAAAGGAAAGGGATGAATGACCCCTGCCGATCGGCAAACGGCGGTGTCAAAATGGCAGCCGCAAAATCAGTTTCGGAGACCATAAAGCACACAAGCTTGAAAACGGTCGGGAGGCACGTACGTTGGGCGCCCCTAGCTGAACCGTGGTCCTCTTCTGCTAGGAGGCAGTACTATGGCGAAGAATAGGGCGCCGCCCAATTTGCGCCTTAACCTCAGCGTGGTGGTCATCCGAAGCCGCGCGCCCACTGCCGTTTATAATGCGTAAGAGTCGGTTTCCCTCATACATATCGCGATGCAAAAAGCAGGAGCAGGATTTCTCGTGTGCATAAATTCGCAGTTCGTTTTTAGTCCTAACCTCAGTGATTTTTCTGTAAGGAGGTGCGTATATCGCACGTCCATATATTCCGAAGCAGCGAGCGCGGTTCTGTCGAGCTGCGGATATCCGCACCCATCCTGTCTGTATTGTACAGTAGACAACGTGGATAGTACAGTATGAGCATCCACATCCACGCCCATTGCGGCGGCTCGACCATTCGAGATCAAGGGCAACTATCATGACTTGTTGCCTAGCTAGTGGCGCTCTGGGGCACTGCAGCCCGGTCTTGCTATAAGTAGGGTCACGAGATGGAGGCGTGATTCACCAAGCAGCGGAATGAGCTCAAGAGCATAAGCTTTTGCCGTCCACAGCACTCCTTGAACAAAACGAATACCGATTGGATCTCCAGCGATACTACAGATAAACAACCGCATCACCAGCCCACCTCATGGCAAGGGTATGTACCGCGAGAAAGTGCCTTTGTCTATTGCTGTCTTGCTTAATTCTATGCGAGGACAGGGCAAAGTTTCAAGTTTCAAGTTTCAACGTGCAGTCACAACGTGTACCAAGCTTCTATATGCAGTACTCGTACATGCGAACGATAGTCACGGATCCATACATCCACCAACCTTGCGCACAAGAGAAATACATGTCTTCCGGGAGCGGATGCCGTTTTCCAAAATTATCTCGTCAATCATTCATGTTTGTGGAAAAAGTGCATAGCGAATGGTTGCAGAAGAGAGTTGAGTGCGAGAAACGTAGTGTGGGAAGATCAGCGCATCTTTGACGATGCGGATGAGCAAGTTTGCATGCCTTGCGGAGAGTTCGCTGCACTTTTGTGGTCTCAGAACGGCACCACTGACAGGGACTAGTCACACCAATTGCTAGGTTGAGCAGATATTGAGAGCTTTCAAAGGCGAGGCGCACAGAGGTTGCGAGACGGTCAAAAGCAGCAGTGTGCGAGACAACGTTGACAACGTCTGGTTGTCGACTCTGCCGTTACACTCAACAAAAGTGCACTGGCCATTTAACTTTCAATATATATTATATATACAATATATATACAGTATATTAACAGTATATGTACAGTATTTGTACGCGTCTCTGTACACGCTAGCGTGTATAGGGGTGAAACTCCCCGGAGAATAGCGAGTGGCTGTAATTACTATCAGCCAACCGAGCGTACCTCACCTCGCAGCCTCGCTGCTCCGTGGTACTTATGGCGCCATCGTGAGCCTCTTGCCAGCCCCCCTCTCCTGGCCATGTCTATTTCTCTTGCCCGCCCAGCCCCGGCTGCGCCGCCCTCTTGGTAGTTTCCTTTCTCATCATGTCTTTTTCTCTTTATGTTTTCTTTATGTTTTCTTTATGTTTTCCAGTTCGGTTTAATGGTTTGCGTAGCCTTTGTGTGTCCCCTCTTAACCGATGTCTCGTGACCGACTAGAACCAATAAACTACGAATATCTTCAGTACATGTACAGTATATACCATACTGTATATATATATCTCTGTAAGATGCACACGTGGGATACGTGGACAGAATGTATCTCTGGCAAGGTATCCAGGTTTGCGGATGTCAGACATTGTCCTTCCAGGGATGTGCACTTTCAGCTGCGTGTTCAAAGGACGTAAAGAGGATGACAGTGTGGGAAAGCGAAGCTGAATGGGAATGAAAATCCCATTCGAGAATTTGACTCCGAAGTAGATTCGAGGTGCGAACGCGAGGAGCTTCGACCTGACGATAGAACTACGAGATGGATGAAGGGGTGCGAGGAGCGTGTAGCCAAATATGGCGTGGAGCCAAATATGGCAACTCCGGGATCATCCCGTCGCTCCGGGAGCATTCGAGCTTCCATCTCTTTCGCGTCATGCACATCTGCAACTTCAGCTACAATTGCATTTTGCACCTCTTTCATGGCATATATCGCTCTCCAGCACTCGTTGCCTCCACTCGTGTTCTGAATCCCTTTACGATAGATTAGTATATAGTCTCCTTCTCTTACGACACATAGTAAAGAGGGGCATGCTACCACACAGCATCGCTCTACAACGGCCCTATCGGCCTTACCCCACTTCCTAGCTCCACGACAAAGACGCGCAGGCTAGCACAGAGCGGCCGAAGGGCCGGGGTCGAGGGAAATAAATAGAGGTGGAGCGAGCTGCCCTGCGCGAAAGGGAGTCTCGAGGACCTGGAGGTATCCTTTTGGTGCCGTATCCTGTTGCCTTTGCCAAGGTTGCATACTGTTCCGTTTCCCACCCAAACTCCAACGGAAGGAGGATCGTGCCCGCCTGCGACATCCCGCTCACTGTTTCCTTGCAAACGTGTAACCATGTCTCATGCATCTGATAATATCCATAGATCTTTTTGACAAAAATGAGAAAACTGGAAAAAGGCCCTACGGATCCATATATGGAACCATAGACCTTTAAAACCTCCCTTTTCAGGGTGAAGTATACAATAAACTAATATTTGTATTAAAGGTATCTCCAGTTGACCTCGGAACACAACTAGAGAGGAATCTCTGGAATGTTCAAAACTAAAATCGGACCACTCTACTCTGATCTACAGCTACGTCTCTACACATAATAATTAGCCTCTTTTCACATCGCAAAACATGGCTACGGTAATACCGGATGAGTCTAACAGCCTACCGCCTAGTGCTGTTCAACCGTTAAGCACAGAAAGGGGAAGAGGGCGTGGTCGACTACGGTGCCGTGGACATGACAGGGGGAAGGGTCGAGTGCGTGGTCGACGAAGAGGAAGAGAAAGTGCGAGGATACGGCGTAAGAAGGTTGGACTAGGACAAGATCCGTCACATGGACGGCGGATTGGCAGTAGGAATTGGGAGAAGCTGGTTCTCGAATACGGGCTTATTAAAAACGTCATTGGGGAAAGGGAGCGACTATCCTTTGCATCGACTGTACAGAAAATAATCGTTTAGAGGACTGTACGCAACCTTCCTGATTCAATAACAGGGTACTGTTTACTCTTTACGGATGAAGTGCTACAGACATGCCGCACGTGGCTGAATGAACAAATCGTGCTGGTTTCAACCTGTTTCAGTGGCAGAAATGTATCAGTACGTAGATGTTGTGCTCCTTTCACTTTGCTCAAGTTTTAGTTTCGACAAGACAATTTACATACATAATGCCACCTGAAAGCAATGAGCCGATCAATCTGAACCGGATACGTTTTATAAGAAATGACATATTGGAATTTCCAGCAACTGGGTGTAGTATAACGACCGACGCGCTTGGAAGTTATGAATCTGGCGACCAGCACGGTTTACACGTGGGCGGGCGTGTTCACTTGTAGGACGCGCGCGGGTGTAACGACCATTTGTGGCGTGGCGTTCGTGTACAGTGTGGTATAACTACCTTCGTCCCGACCACTCGGAACGAGGGGGTTAGAGGTGAGGGAGCGCGCGACGCTGGGTTACCCACGCGCGGATAAAAACCGTACCGATGGGCTCGAAAAGAGAGAAGGCTCACGTGGCCAGTGACGCGCAGCCAGTCGGTGGTGTTATAACCGGACGGCCGATCACGGTTTAGAAGCCGGAGCTAAAGGAAAGCCAGAACGGTGTTAGCACTTAGCCGTAAAGGGAAGGGAGGCGAGTCTGCCTCATCTTTACTGGGACGGGGCACGTGCCCCCGGTCTTAACCCCTAAGTGGGACGCCAGGACACCTGTCCCGCTAAAGTAGCTGTTACTTACTGTATACCAGCTACTGTACACAATTAATAAATTTGTGCCATTAAATACTAATTTGTACTTATAACCGTACGGATTACACACGTGTGCCCGTGGCCACGCCAGCGGTTGTAGCACGTGTAACTCGCGGGGTACTACTGTACTCCGCGACGGGCGCGTGTAAGCCCGGTCGCTACAGTAGCACCCGCTCTTCCGTCCGGTTCACATCTCCCCGGGGTGTTCGTGGCACGCAATTGTACTACATACAGTAGCACAAGTGTCCTCCGTGTGATATTCTAGTGTTATTACGCGTTTACAATAGCACACGTGTGGTCCGTGCGGCAGTTGGTAGATATTGTCGAACGATACAGTATTCTCTCCATGACATTACGGAATCATTACAGCATCGGCACCTTCCTCGTGAAGGGTCGGACCACTTGGAGACTTAAGGAACAAGGAGGCGAAAGGTCGAGGCTTAGTTGAGTCGTCGCCAGCGTTCAATTCTTCGGAGCGCTTGTGTCAGTCACAAGGAAGAGGCAGAACACACTCCCTCTTTATCAATCGATAGACTCCGCTTGCGTTTCTCGAAAGGAGGTAGGACGGAATAAACGAATCATTTGTTTGCACAAAGCAGCAACTGAGCAACATCTACCTGCGTAGAGGTTGCCGTGCCCGCCTCACAGACTCAATTTCTCGTGGAACAGCCCAGGCTCCGCGCGAGCCTGACGCTAGAGTCATATCAAAGTCACTCTGAAACATTCGGGCCCCATTGGCCCGTATCCATCGGACCGTTGCTCCGACATTCCGGAATAAAGGACTGACGATTCGAGATACTGTAGAGTATCACGCTCAAGTATTATCGAAGCAATATGCCTCCGAACACTCAAGACCCTTGGGGAAGCATAAAGCTTTCAACTCCGAAACAAGAAGGAATGCATAATGTGTTTGTTGGATATGCTTCAGAAGATCCCGAGCGGAAAGGCGAGCAGCTTTTGAGCTCTATCAGAGATGATGTGTCATCAATGGAATTTGTCGATCCGGACATTGTTTCCAACTATGGAGTATACAAGAAAGTCAGAAAATTTCTCAACGATCGCCTCGTAGAAACACCTGAGACACCTCAATCTGGCGTTAGCATTGCACGTCGGGTGATTTGTGCAATCTGGAATGGGAAAGACATGCGCGAGCAGCGCACAAAAGCCCTTGCAGTTTTTGATACTGTAAAGAGAGGAGAATGGAACCCGGCAATGATGCAATCGCCGTCTCAAGTGGCTCAAGCAAGCGAATCCCCGTTCAATCTAGCCCAACCGCCTAAAGGCCGTCAGTCGAATCCTTCAAATCCTGTCGACAGTCCCCATAACGCCAGTAGCGGGCAACACGATGCAACGACTACCTTAAGCAAAGCTTACCAATATGAAAAGCAGAAATTCACCGGCGATACTGAGCAGGACTGGACCACAAAATTGGCACGATACAATCTCATATGTTTGGACAACAATGTTCGAGGCGTTGAGTAAGTAAGGCACATGCACCATAAGCTCGAAGAGGGTGCTTTACAGTTTTACTTCAATGAAATAGAAGGGAAGCGTGAGAACTGGGGATCTGTAGTTCAGCTTTTTAACAAAAGTTACTCCTCGGCTGCACGCAAAGAACGCATGTCGAATCGCCTGCAAGAAATCCGTATATCGGATTTTGAAACAGATGAACAAACAGAGACTGATGCACTTCGGAAGGTGGTCAGAGAGATTGACAGGTTGTCACCAATGTCCCATTCCGAGTGCCAGACGGACCGCGCTAAGAGAATGTTCCTACAGGGTGCTGTCAATGGTCGTGATTGGGCTTTCGTTGTTTTGTCCAACTCGTGTGCACCAGATATGAACTACAAAGATTTGGTCGATCAGCTTGAAAATGCTTAACAACAGTCCATGGTACACAAAGCAGCGGCGTCAAGCTCGACAAATCCCAACTTTCGCAGCTCAAGGTGGAAATCCAACATCTGTAGTGCAATGCGCCTGTCAGGCAGAGACCAAGGTCCGACGGTCCAACACAAAGAAGAACAACAAAAACAACAACTGCCAACGGCACAGCGCTACGGAGTGTTCGAAGCTCCCTGTCCTCTTTAAGCGGGTTTGCGGCCCGCACCGGCAAATCACCTGATTGCGACATTCAACCACTCCAGGCCGCAAACATTCACACAGCATGATCTGACACTGCTGGCAACTGCTCGACGAGTTCGGAGGGATGTCTAGGTAAACCTGGTCCGATGGGTCGTAAATCCAATGCTCGAAGAGCGCCTTGTACACCTTATACCCTCGATAAGGTCTTCGACGGGGACGTCGCAACGTAGCCCGTCGGGAAAGAAGAAAACGTAGCAGCGCTACACCGTCGTACTGCCGGATGGCAAAGTATCAACACCGGATCGGTCGCAACCAGATTCCGATGGAACCAACGCTGAGAAAAGCACCACTTGTGCACCAACACAGAAGCCCGATGCCTAATGACGTCACGTTGCGGATCGCAATCCTACAAGGTGAGACCCACTCAAGATTGAGGGAAATTAGGATAGGGAAGTAAAGGAAAATTGATAAGGAAAAAGGGGACCCCCGAGCGCAAGGAATAAAGTAATCTGTAGTTAAAGGGAATGTCTTGTAAAAGACGGACTTCAACCAAGGCGATATCAGACTCTGGCAACTCGGGTTGTCTTTATGGACTTGGTCGGTCAAAGGGCTGAGTTATATAGAGCCCCGCCGGGGCGAGTACAGCAGCTCCCGGCTCTAGATTCTAGATTTAATTAGTAAATAAATTAAATAATTAAAATAATCGTGGGCTTCGTCGCACACTTGTGTCCCGCAAACCCGGACTACAGTATCCAATTTTTTCCTTTTTCACTTCTTTTCACCCCTTTTCAGGTGCGTACGCACCTGTTGTAGTGCAAAACGTATTGCACTACAACATCAATGCCACCAAGTTCTCTGGTCAGAGACGTTTTGGACGCGAACCAATTAGCAACCGGAGTATTACGCCTCGTGCTGGCTACCTAAACCGAGACCAGGCAACATCCACATATCGACACCATCCACGCCATATCAAAAAATACATTCCGTCTGGAACATGTCACAATTGCGGGAAGGAAGGATGTAGATGGTTCAAATGTTCACAACCCTTGGATATGAACAGGGTAATTGCCAATCGCAAACTTTCTCAAACAGGAAAGACTGGTAACAGCTCAGCGAGCACCAACACTGTTGGTGCTAGCTGAGCTGTTACCAGAGAGCTCTTCTACAAGCTCAGCTATGGCATAGCTGAGCTTGTAGAAGAGCTCTCCTCAGAACTTTGCGATGCTTTCGTAGTCACAGAAACCCCTGAAGGGTCAGAAGAACCAGACCCTCATGACGAACCTATTTCATCCCTTGAATCTACGTATGATACCCTACAAGCGATTTCTTTTCCGCATGCCTATGCCACTGCACTATCTGAACAAAATCAGCACAGCGCAGATGACAGAAGTCACTGAGAAAACTATGATCAGGGTTTTTAGGAAAGGTTTTTCTTTGCCGCGAGGTCCCTACACAAAGGCTGAAAATCCCGCTCGACAAATTTTCTCAACCACCACACTCCCCGCTGTCGGTTCATGCCAATCGTTCGATTCCAACGCCTGCGGAACGGATCATTTGTCGTCGTCGTCACCCCAACATTCTTCATCAAAGCTGCTCTTGGAAGAGGAGGAGCGATGATCGCGTTCGGATTTGGTAGTGGCAACGGGGATATTGTAGGAAGAGTGAGGTATTACACATCAAAATAAATGGACCAAACGAACGAGCAAAGCAGACCCATCTGGTCCTGTATTGAGGACCGTCGTAAACAGATTTCGAGACCGAGATGACCATGTTACGAAGGTGCAGCCGTTCAGGTATCGCCAAGTGGCTAGCCATCCTGGACGTATGCGGGGGCCATGCGGACAATGGCACTGCGATTGGCACACAAAGGTGTTGCCCACCAGTGCCATTGAATGAGGCGACGTGCCGATCACACAGCACCCATGCCATCACACGTGCCACAGCCCTTGGCATGCCCCCATATTTTTGCAACCCAACTTTGAGATGTATCTAAAGCATTTCTTATTTCTCTAACAACGAGAGGGGCCGATGCGATATCACGAGGCAAGCGCCAAGGACTGTAGCAGCCTAATGAAGGGGGGCCGACGCCCGTGAACTTTATTTGTCCAACATTGTAAGGGGCCGATGCTACATCACGAAACTAGCGTCAAGGGCTTACATTTGGGCAGGGCTCGGTAAGGCCGCGCGGTGATAAGGCATGCGGGTAATTGTAGGTGAGGCAACATTAGACCATATGGCGAAACTGATGCGATGCAGAAGGCGGAGCTTCGCAGTGCCATATGAAGAGCAGGTGCGGTTCACGATGCGGTGGGCCATCGTCTCGAGAACCTCCATGGTGCGGGCGCTTGCGGCGCCAAGCGTATCAAACGCGAGCGGAACGAATTGCCATTCAAGATTAGGGAGGCGGACGTCAGAAGGTAGGTGCAGAGCTTCTCGTACAGTACGAGCATGTACTCTCAGCTTGTCGACGTGTGCAGCTTCTGCCGCTCCTGCGAAATCCTGCGAAGCGCGAGAAAGGGTACCACCACGGTAGACAGATCTTGCAATTACATCGTAGGCTATGGGACGATCAGGAGGGGCACCAGCCGGCGGCGCGGCCGGTTGAACTAGTATGTCAGCGGGGCGGGCCGCACTTCCCGGGAGGAGGAACGGAACTTCAAGGTTAGAACTGAGTCCGGCAGCGTGGAAGGCGTGACGTGCGAGTAGATTTATTACTGTATTATGGCGATGTACAACTCCAAATCCATGAGTGTATATCACGGCATGGTCCCCCTGGGGGTCCTTGGGCCGGCAGTAATGTGTACATATAAGAGGTCGGATGGAGTCCGAGAATACCGCAGTATCTAGATGCCTGCGTAGCATACAAGACCACATCCGACTTGACACCCGAAAAGTGAGTGCCGGGTGAGCACATAGAAACGAAGATGCACCGGGGACGCGGAGAGAATTATAGCGCACGCGACGGCGAATGGATAGTGCACTGTGGTCTCGGGATCGGGGTAGTTTTTCCACGAAGTAGTCTCCCAGTACAGTCTAGAGCTGAAACCATGCAAAGCCTGGAATAAAGTTTTGTGTACTCGCTCAGGTCTTGACAGCAATGCTTCAGGTTCGAAGGGACCGAGGGAAGAATGTGTGCCAAATATGCCACGTGTGCGTATTTCAGGATTCATAGCTCCTATTACATGCACCAGTAAACGACGCGCCATGCTCCTGTAAAATGGCTCCGAGGGATTATTAGGGCCTTTCACGCGTACTGTAGCAGACTCAATGAGGCTAGCAGCGTGCGAGGCGTACACGAACGGAGACAACGCAGTAAATCCGTGTCCACCGAGAGAGAGTGGGAGTCTTATTTGCGTCGCAATGGAAGGTGACACAGGGAGGTCGTTCAAGCGGGAGTGGCTGACATCTGTAGTTTGTCAAATTTTTGAGCGGCAGCAAGAGACAGCTCTGGAGGTGTGAGGGGGAAGACATGCTCAACGGGACACACTGATCCCGTAACGCGATGTAGATGAAATCTGATGCGGGCGTCAGGGATATCATTAAGCAGGCCAAGAGACGTATGACAAGAATAAACTTTCTGCATGAGGTGCTGGCTTACAAAGGCTTCTGTGCCTATATGAGCACCAAGCAAGACGAGACCTTCGTCATCCGGGACCTGCAGCGGGAAGGTGTGGAGAAGGCGGAACATATTTGCAGGCGTGGCATTAGGCCAATATGCACGCGACTTAGCGATATTTATGTGAAAACCAGCGGCGGGGCCTTCATCACGAAGAATTCGAAGAGCTTTGGCGACCTCAGCTATCGGACTGATAAGAGTGCCGTCGTCTGCATACCATCTGTTTAATGCGAGACGGCACTTCTGGCTTAAGCGACGAACGAGGGGCTGGATGGCAAGCGAAAATAACAGCATGCTGGCCCGGTCACCTTGTTGTGTTCCCTCTCGGCTGCGCATCAGGTGGAGAGAAGTAGAGGGGAGCACGAGGTATGGGATGGTGCGCCCGTATATGAGGTTGTAGAACGGCGCTAGGCTGGGGGTCTGTAGAGGAAGTCGCTCGAGTAGTGACTGACGGGAAAAGGAGTTGAAAGCGTTGCTGGCATCCACGGAAACCATGACATAGTTGGGGTTTCGCCCGTAGCGACGCAACAGCATACGGCTATCATGGACGATCGCGTCCATATCCGAGCGGACGTAATTCGCTAACTGTTCAGGTAGAAGCCTGTCTCTGGTGTCCTCAATTGCGGCTGGGAGGAGGACCTTCCTGACCAGACGAAGAATGTCTTGGCCTATAGCTATAGGCCTGATCTTCCCTGGGCGTGGTTGCAGCGGTATAACAGTTGCAACAGCAAGTAGTGGGGCGGTAGTGTCCGGAATATCTCCTCTAGCGAGGCGCTGAACAAGCCGCGTCAACGCAGATAAACCAGTGACTCCGGCTTCCGGACTAATGGTAGTACGCGCTAAGAGCTTTAGGATGCGTGGAGAAAGCCGGTCCGGACTAGCTGCTGATGTAAGATTGAGGGCCCTTGCTGCCGGAAGAACTTGCCCTTCCGTAATGTCCGGTGCCGGTGGGAGTTCAGTTAACGAGAGCGGACGCACTGGAGTCGTAGGCGCTGGGTGAAGAGCAGTTAAGGCGTTGCAAGTGGTCTGAGCGCCAAGATCGGCGAGCGGTTTGGCGGTAAGTGCCATCATGGCACGGCTATATTGGGTATCCGAAGCGAGGCGCATTGCGCGCGCTATGCGCCGACGCGAGGATGCAGGGGCTTGGGAGCGACGTCCATGGCGAGTGTGACATTCGCTATCAGCCTGATGAGCTGCCAGGGCCTCGTGCCAAAAGGTCGGCCACTGGCAACCCAAGGAAGCACGTCGGATGCCTTCGCGAAGGGCGTGGTGCTGGCCTTTTCAAGAGCGCCAGACAGGCAAGCCACGGAAGGAATGACGAAGAACAGCTACAGGAAGAATGTGAAGATGAACGAAGGCCCGGTGAGTGTCGGTCGGGGTGGTGGTGGCTGCGGCTGCACGCACAAGCTTTATGAGGAGGAGAGTAAAGCTGTGCTGGCATGATGCAGGAATGGAGGAGTAAACCTGAGAGGATCGGATGGGGTTGAGAAGCAGTTCACGCAGGGGAGGGAGGGAGTGAAATGGAGGGGAGGCGGAAGGCGGGTTGGGAAGAGGCGTGGGCAGCTGAGAAGAGGGGGTCTCAGCGAATGAAATGGTAGATTGACTCGCTGTGGCGAGGGAGGTTGTGGGAACGTGGCCGGTACAGACGAGGAGGAGGAACGACAGAGACGGCGAGCCGAGCGGATGCTGGCAGAAATGGATAAGGGGCGTTTGCGTAAGGCATTGGGGGCGGCAGAGGGGCTTGCCCGTAATTGTTTACGGAGAGAAATATTCGATTTAGAATAAATTGCAATATTCCTAGCACAGAGAGCGAAGCCGAGTGGTTTTAGTTGTTAGTGCGGCCTTGTTTTGTTAATAACCTCGGGTTCGAATCCCGAACGGCTGCGAGAATGTTTTGTTTCGAGTAAGTGCTATCATAACAATAATTTCATTGGAGGGCCAAATTCGCGAGTAAGCCAAAATACGCACCTTACGCCACGCAATTAGTGTTTTTGCGAGATATTAACCCTCTCACAATGAAATGAAAGGATAAAATCCACTTCGTACATTCTGCCATCACTGTAAACAAAAATTTCTTTGTGTCTCAAAAGCGGGTCCTCCATGGTTTTAAGTAAAGTACGACGGCATTCACCGTTCTTTGACTACAAATCTCAATATATGACAATAAAGTGATGCTTGCAACAGTACACTGAATTCTTGAAAATTTCGAAATAGCCCAGCTTGGACAGAGCCCACTGTGGGCTGACACCTGTGTGCCTACAAGTACTGTGCGCTCATCTTGAGATTGAGACCCTTTTTCAAGGCCTATGAACTCAATTGAGTTGAGAGCCCTCCAAAAGTTTGGTACCTAGAGCTCCCACAATACCGCCTGCGCAATGGGGACTGTATGGCCATTTTGAGTTTGCAGACCTTTCTATACTTGAGATGGTACGCTGCTATTAGCGTCCTGATAGAACGCATAGTTTTCTTTTCTAAATAATAGCCTTGGAACTACTATTCTTTTCAGTATTGTAGAGGTTGAACGGAAGTCCTGTAAGTATTATCCATATGTATACGCAGACAAAACACCACAGTCGCTGCCGTTGCTGTGTGGTTGAACCAGAAGACTGAAATGGTTTGCTAAACTCATCGGAGCGAACTTCCTTCACTCGCTTCTTTCTCCGCACTTTCCGTCGTAGGAACTTGACAAATGAATTAGCCCTGTGGTCACTGTTCTCAAGATATTTCTAGATATCTTGCCATGAAGAGGATGATAAGGGTCAACGACAACAAACTCCTTGTTGCACGGATATGCAACGCATAACTACCAGTGATCAGCATTGAAAATGTGCCGAGGCTATAGTATCTGGTCCACTTCATGAAGTTCAACGCCTGGCAACCACTCTCGGCGAACAATCAGCCGACTTCTATCGTCTGAACTTGCAAAAACAATTTCTTTAGAGGAAACATAAACGGATCGTTGATTTGTATTATGGTCAGTTTTTTGTAACAAATTTGTTATCAAAGGATGAATGACCTCATCTTTAATCCAGTTATCCTTCTGCAACGTTAAAAATTCTTGTAGTGAAATTTTGATGTATTCGTTTCCCACTAGACTCTCAACCTTAGGGGACTTCCTTTAAGAAGCCTTTCTTGTATTAAAGGTTTTGAGCGCATCTTCTCTTTGGTTCAGATTGAGGTCAATTGAAACCCCCGGGGATGGCTCTTGCTCAATGAGCATTCTCTATTTATGCTTCGCGGTATATTCTATTCTCTCTGCTACTCTGTCATCGTACAGAAGAGCAATTGACATGTTTTCGCCAGATTCTTCTTTCCTGTCAACAGTTCCTGTGTACCAACTAAAATCCTGTTTCCAAAATATACTGATGCCACATCCGTTTTTCAGAGCATTGACGTTCAAATTTTGAATAACATTTCTAAACAAGAATCCTCGTTTAGTTGATCACATTCTACACCAACCGCAATTATTTCTCTCTCTAAAACCACTGAAACATCCGAAGGTTCCGGTGAGGGCGGTGATGATACTGTACTTGAACTACGAGCATCCCCAGAAGGGCTGTACAGCCACATCTTCTTATTGTTCGATATGCAGTTGATTTCTTCTGCAGTTCTCTTTCTTTCTTTGACTTTTTAAGATGATTTTGAGCTTGCCGTGAACATTTGTGCAGCTGATACCATTTCTGCAATTGATAGTTGCTTCTTTCCACTGAAATCGTGTTTTGTGTAGTAGTGCTGACGAAAAATCTCAGGGTTGTTTTGAATATTTGTATCTTTGAATTCTGGACAAGCAAAACCACCCCTGATTGGTTTCTTCGGCAACGGTATCTGAATTCCATCCTTTCCGTTGAAAGGATCTGGAACTCTTCTCGGTGCCCTTTCCTTATCTCTCTATTCAATCATGATTTGTGAGCTGCAGCAGTTATTCTACTCCGATGACTGGAACGTAGCGGCGGTTTTATCCACTTTTTAGGACCAGAACTGTGCTTCACTTCGAGAGCGTCGTGAGAGGTGATGTTGATTCCGTCGGAACAACTGATAGTGTCTTTTTCAATATTAACATCCTTATTAATAAATTCAATTGATCTTAACCCTATATCTGAAGGTTTGAATGAATTACTTCGGATTCTATAAATCTTGAAAATGTTGACATAATTGTTTGATTCAATGCCATATCCTGATCGATTTTCTTTTAGGAGGAATCGCGTATCTATGTTTGGATTAGCGTCTCTATGCTTTCCAAAAGTACATTTCGTAGATGTTTCCATGATCTGAAGAAGCGTTCCGGACAAGTTTCAGGTTTCACTCTCGATACAATTGATGCGTCTTGACACTAGATTTTTGGACAAAGTGCCCGTTACGTTGTACAGAATTTCTGCCATGACAAGGGAGCTTTCGTCCTCACCTAGATTCTCAGAGGGATCTTTCATAATTCTTACTAGTTTCGCATTAGCCACTCTGCGAGTCAGACGAGTCAAAGCGCTGGGAAATCTCCCTCGGCCCTCAAAGTCGATGCCCTTTAAAGGGAATTGGCTTTGAGGGCCCAGCTTTCCTTATCACAGCAGTAGTTCGAGTACCCATCCATTCCGTCAATTTTGCATACCCCTCTTCTATTTGTACATTTTCGCCATGTTCCGGAGAATCTGTGCTTCTCCTCTGAAAGGTCGAACTAACTTGCCTCGATGCTCCATTGCTCCAAATCTCATGAAAACGCGAAATCCATCGTTTATGTACCACTGTTGTACAAATGAAGTCGAGAGTTGTAGGATGTCCCAGTTTATATGTTTAATCTAGAAACGCCTCGTTTTCACCTTGTCGATATGTATGCAGATAGCAATGGCATGAAGAAAGGGTACTACCCTGTAATGCTACTACTAGTAGCATTCTTTTATGGTAGAAACATTCATATTGAATTAAATCTTCACAAAACTGAGCCGGCTGGTCCAACAATCGAATTGTCGCTCTTGTCGTAGGTAACTCTTCCGAGCAGTCGCTGTCCGTATACTTCAACTTAAATTGAAGCTCTAATACACATTCGAGTGCTGAATCCTCTTGAGAATTAACTTCGTCATTCAACTGAATGTCACATCTCATCACACCTAGTCTTACAGCAGCTTCCATTTCCTTAACCAACTCTTTACATGCAAAACAAGAAAATCCAAGGTCTGCAATCGTCGACAACATCTTCTTCGAACCTGAGAAAATGGACGACTTGAACAGCGGCGAAACTTGGAAGCGTCGATTTTTCCTTCCTCCTCCTTTCGTGTTTCTCTTTGGAACATGTTATCGATTGATTTGAAGAGGTCCTGTAAGGTTTCGGAGCCTTTACAACATTTCAGAAGGCTATTACAGCTTGCCGATCGTGCAGTCGTGGATGTACCCACTGCAAAAGCATCAGTGAAATATGGTACAGTCCATTGTCGTCTTTGTCGCCAGATTTGATCCCTCATGTATTTTTTGGTTGTTGAATGTGCCTTTGCGTTTTGAAACCAATCTTTTGTAAGGTGTTTCTATAAGTTCTTGAGGATCGCTTCAGTTGGAGCTTGACGGCATATGCTCAAAGATTCCCATAGCAGTCCCCACGCCGATGCTCTCGTCTTTGCTGTTATGACGTGCTGAACTCTGTTTCCTACGTTCTGATCGAATAAGTGAAAATTACACAACAAATTAACCACCTAATACCCATAGCGGATTGATGCTATAGCTGCGAAAATTCCTTCGTGGCGGTTTTTGCTGTGATAACGTGCTGAAATCCCTTTTTCACGTTTTGATCGAATAAATGAAAAGCACACAACAAATGAACCACCTCACAGCTAGAGGAGATTGATTCGATAGGTGCGAAAATTCCTTCGTCACCATCTGTGAGAATAACACGAGGGAATTTACATCCGAAGGCTTCATTCCACCATGCCAAAATCCTTTTAAATGAATCCACATTTCCATGAAGATGTAAACGTAGTAGCACTGTACTTGTAGATCCCTCAGAGTCTATCAGGGTAATAGATGTAAGTTTGTTGGCATACTTCGTGAAGTGGTGTGTGGAGTCGCAAAATGCTATTTGTCTACAGCGTTTGACTATATCACAAGAACCTTTAAAGGACCACATTACTGCTTTGAGAATACCTGTTTTATCGTCGGTGTGTACATGCACAAAGTCAAGTCTTCCAGCAGCTTCTCAGCATTTTAGATAATGAACAAAATTGGCTGCATCCCTGTCGCTTTCCATCATGCTCTAAACACTATTTTTCAATGTTTCATACGAAATGATCACATTTGGATGCATATCCTTCATAAACCGAGATGCTTTCAGCAAAAAAACCCTTCTTCGTGCACTTATACGAAACGAAAGTTCCAAACTGGATCGTATCGAGTCGTTTACCAAAACATCGGCACTGCGACTCAAGTAGAGTTTTTATCCTCTGTGGCTGATTGTGTATGCTCTTTGTGCCCCACGGTGACAGTTTTGAGGATGCAAAATTTCTGGTTAGCGGTTTAATTGGTGTCAATGATACAAACCTTTGAAAGATCGAGAAGTTTGGTGTATACTTCACTTTCTTCTCCATCATCAGATTCGAAAAAAGATCGGATGGCAACTGTACAGACTTCAGCAGTACAGACTACGTTTTGCGATTGGCGTATCCGAATTCCTTTTCCCTTCCTCTTACAGGCATGCCCGGCTGGAGAACAGTGTGCTAGTAGTCTTCCATAATCCTTTATCTTGCATGTCCACTTTGATTTCATGCCCATGAGGCAATTGGGCAACTCACAGAGGTCACGTAGCACTCTTGAATTATGAATGATTATGATGGCAGGGTGTAAAACACACGTCTCTGAATGCGGAGGAACTCTTAGAATTCAAACGTAACTCTTCTTGCCTATTGTGATCATGCCCCCCCATTTTTCTTTCTCGATCTTCTCAGTAAACGTTTTCAAGTCTGTAAGGTCGAAGTCTTGAGTAGAAGAGTTTTCACTTCGGTCCAGTTTCTGGCCTGGTGAGAGGGGCGGGGTTGGGACAGGTCGGATTGATGAGGATGTATCGGTACTTTTTCTCTTCTTTTCATGAGTAACACCAGAGATGTGTGCTCGAGACAGGTTTGGTTTCATGGCCTCTGTAGCATCCGGCAGAAGGAATTTGGATGAGGATGAAGACCTTGAAGGGAACATGTTGTAGGTGTTTTTCAGCCTAGATGAGAATCGGCTATTGTTCGGATCTGGACGGCGTCTTGATTTACCGGGAATACGTATCAATTTGCACGCCTTTGAGATGCCCAAGTTTTCAATCTGTATCTTGTGCCGGACTTGGGCCTTACTATGAAATTTTCAGTACCTCAAAGAATTATTGGTGAAAGGGCTCATATATGGGCAACAGCCGCCCGGGCTACTTAAAGCTTAATGTCAGACTACGAATAGGCCGTGTGGTCAGGGGCTATTTTAAGTTCTAGTATGGCCCGGGCTGTTCCGGGTGGTCACGGGCTATTCAAAGTTGTAGCATGGCCCGGGCTGTTGTAGCTGAGCCCGGGGAGCGTTGAGTGGACGCAATCAATCACTAGTGTACTGTCCACGCTACACTGTAGAATACGGGGAGTCCCCCTATTCTACAGTATAGTGCCGTCCGACGGCAATGAGCTCGACGACCGCTGGCATACTGTAGGAATAGACAAAAAGCGAAGGAAAAGATAATACATTCCACGACGACGACGGTAGTTCTCTGACGCAACTTGACCAGGGCAGTTCAAGTACATCTTCGGGATTACCCATGTGCAAATGCACTGGTACAATATGATACCCGTTTTGGGAACGGGCACGGTATCATCATCGCAGATGCGTGCTTATGATCTTGCGGCGGGTCTGTTGGACATGGTTAGCATTGCTTTGTGTGGAAACAATGCGGCCCCCTCCGAGCAAGAGGGTGCGTCTTATTTATCGTGTAGAATCCATGTCTGCCAAGTAATGGCTCCACTGTGACGCCGTTATGCTCATTCTCAAATCCCTTGCAACTGTAACGACCCGCGGGCAAGTCCCTGGGGCGGCGCGAAGGGAAAGGGAAACAAAGGACCTGCCGAAGACTCGCACCCACGGCATAGTCACACCGCAGAGGTCTCCTCTGAGTGCGCTGCCTTTTTTATTCCCATCCTCCTGCTCTCTTGGTCTTTTATCCTTCTCCGCTCCGGCCCGGTAACGGAGCCTCTGGCACCCTTCAGAGCCAGGCACGCCAGCTCGTGCACCTCGCCCTTTTGGCCTCGCACGTCATAGCTCCGCGTGTAGCCCTCGGCCGAGCCAAAGAGTGGCAAATAAAAGGTACAATCTGTGAAAACCTAGGTACTTGGAACAGCGCTATTGGGCTGTTTCCTTTGCTAAGCGAGAGACCACCACGGAATCGCGCTCCCCTCGAGGCCACCTTCATTCCATTACAGCATCCGCTGCTTTCGTGGTCAATCCTCTCACTTGGGCACCACGGGTCTGCCCCCTACCGCGACCAACTGCGCTCGCGCTCGCTCACAGACTGATGTGTCTCAAAAGCCCCGAGATATAGCTCCTACCGATCTGCGCTGAGCAGGGCGTTACAGAGACCCATGAACGAGCACGTTAATTCCAGTTCATTTCATGGAGCAAATACGAAGGGCAAGCTTCTTCAGATCCGGCATGTTCGGGGTGTGCAAGAAATCCTGTAGCATTGCAGTTAGGTCCTCTGCAACGTGTTGCAACGGCTCCTGGGTCAAGTTGACGGTGTGAAGTAGTCCATCCCACTCAATTTGCGGCTCGATGTCGCCGCTTGCGTTTCGAATGTCCCTTACCTCCTTGGCGCTCTCGTATCTGGCCTCAGTGTGCTGTGCGTGCCATAGCTGAGCAGGTTTGACCTCGACGCCATCCATATCAGCCCTATTCAGTAGCAACCTGTGTGCATGTACCGTCTCGCGCTTTCCTTCCAGCAGTCTTTCGACCTAAAAAACGACCCTGGAAATGGCCCGGCGGATGCGGCGCGGGCCCAGCCCCCAGACAGGCAACTTGTGTCCCTTGCGTTGCGCCTGGCGAACTTAAACGAAATCTCCAATGCAAAACCGAGCCGCCTTGAAGTTTGTTTTTAGGTTGTGCCAGTCTACCTGGCGCTGCCTATTCTTAGTAGAGCGTTCGGCCACACTACGGTGGACGTCGGCCAATGCTGATTGCATCGTTTCCAAGGAGATGAGCTGTTGAACCTGCACTTCGTCCTCAGTGCGGGCTTGCTTGTACTTGTCGAGTGGGAGCCCACGCATCAGGGGCTTCAAAGGCTTCATACCGGTGAACGCCTGCAATGGCGTGCGGTACACTGCGGGGTTGTTCTTGTTGCGCACGCCCAGGCGGCGCAGCGGCGCCTGATTCAGCACACTTTGAATGTACTCAGTCACCGCTGGCCAATCTTGAGGAGCCAAGCGCCACTCCGAAAGCAATGCCTTGCACGCCCGGAGGACCTAGCGTCAGATCTGCTCGACACTTCCATTAGCTCACGGCGAGTATGCCGTTTTAAAATGATGAGCTGCATGAAACTCGCCGGTCAGCTCATCCAAGAGCTTATTCTTAAAAGGGCTCCCTTGATCTCAAACCAACCACTCCAATCCGCCAAACACCCCAATCCACATCGTGAGTGCCTTCCCGGCGGCTTCGTTTGGGGCGTCTGTTTTCGGCCGCAAACACACATATCCCGACAGATCGGCCCGAATCAGCAGCACGTACTTCTGTTCAGTACTGCTGGCGCCGATGAACAAGTATTCCATGTGCTGCACCACGTTCGGCCGTTCCGTCTGAAGAGCGGAAGCGAGTAGCCTCGGGATGCGCTCTCCAGCACGGGTAGCCAAACAGTGAGTAAAGCTGTTTAAAAACTGTGCCACGTCCTTCTTCTGGGATTCCCAAAAGAAATCCTCGCGCACTGTGCCCTAGCAGATCTGGTGGTCCAGTAATGGTGGGTGCTGGACATTTATTGGCGGATGATTGGTTGGTGTAAAAGCGATTGGTTGGCTAATGGTTCAGGATATTTTGCACGATTAATTTGTATCTATCTGCATGGAATAATATCTGGTCGATTGCAAACTGGTTCACCGACCAATTGCCGATTGCCGACCGTTTTCTTAATATGGCTGATATGCTATTTGGTTGGTCGACTAGTTGCAAAGGATAGTAACTGACCAATCACGGCTGTCATCGACCGTACAGAAACACAGCGTATGCTTCACAAGTAACTTTACAGTACTTCGAAGATCTGTAGCAGACGTCAACCCCCTAAATCCCCTAGTCCACAACATGCATCCCACCATCCCACCATCCCTGATCCTTGCTCCTCACATTACCTCCCCCCACCGCTGCTGTTCCTCCATCTCACCTGACAACAACAAGGGGAGAAGCGCTTGGCAGCGTACATGGGGTTCATTACTTTCTGAGGATGTTTGAAAAGACAAATCTATCGTATTCAAAACACGCCGCCCCACTTGGGCTTCTCGGGTGGAGCAGGAACTAGCTGGTTTCAAAGAACTTAGTACACCCGAATACTGCAAATAGTGCGGTCTGCACTATTTTGGAACGCCAAT
>NW_005179124.1:118796-120024 GCF_000350225.1 Chondrus crispus | reverse complement strand
AAGCGAAGGAAAAGATAATACATTCCACGACGACGACGGTAGTTCTCTGACGCAACTTGACCAGGGCAGTTCAAGTACATCTTCGGGATTACCCATGTGCAAATGCACTGGTACAATATGATACCCGTTTTGGGAACGGGCACGGTATCATCATCGCAGATGCGTGCTTATGATCTTGCGGCGGGTCTGTTGGACATGGTTAGCATTGCTTTGTGTGGAAACAATGCGGCCCCCTCCGAGCAAGAGGGTGCGTCTTATTTATCGTGTAGAATCCATGTCTGCCAAGTAATGGCTCCACTGTGACGCCGTTATGCTCATTCTCAAATCCCTTGCAACTGTAACGACCCGCGGGCAAGTCCCTGGGGCGGCGCGAAGGGAAAGGGAAACAAAGGACCTGCCGAAGACTCGCACCCACGGCATAGTCACACCGCAGAGGTCTCCTCTGAGTGCGCTGCCTTTTTTATTCCCATCCTCCTGCTCTCTTGGTCTTTTATCCTTCTCCGCTCCGGCCCGGTAACGGAGCCTCTGGCACCCTTCAGAGCCAGGCACGCCAGCTCGTGCACCTCGCCCTTTTGGCCTCGCACGTCATAGCTCCGCGTGTAGCCCTCGGCCGAGCCAAAGAGTGGCAAATAAAAGGTACAATCTGTGAAAACCTAGGTACTTGGAACAGCGCTATTGGGCTGTTTCCTTTGCTAAGCGAGAGACCACCACGGAATCGCGCTCCCCTCGAGGCCACCTTCATTCCATTACAGCATCCGCTGCTTTCGTGGTCAATCCTCTCACTTGGGCACCACGGGTCTGCCCCCTACCGCGACCAACTGCGCTCGCGCTCGCTCACAGACTGATGTGTCTCAAAAGCCCCGAGATATAGCTCCTACCGATCTGCGCTGAGCAGGGCGTTACAGAGACCCATGAACGAGCACGTTAATTCCAGTTCATTTCATGGAGCAAATACGAAGGGCAAGCTTCTTCAGATCCGGCATGTTCGGGGTGTGCAAGAAATCCTGTAGCATTGCAGTTAGGTCCTCTGCAACGTGTTGCAACGGCTCCTGGGTCAAGTTGACGGTGTGAAGTAGTCCATCCCACTCAATTTGCGGCTCGATGTCGCCGCTTGCGTTTCGAATGTCCCTTACCTCCTTGGCGCTCTCGTATCTGGCCTCAGTGTGCTGTGCGTGCCATAGCTGAGCAGGTTTGACCTCGACGCCATCCATATCAGCCCTATTCAGTA
>NW_005179124.1:106598-118696 GCF_000350225.1 Chondrus crispus | reverse complement strand
GGCGCGTACGCCGTCATGGCGGCGGCGGCGGCCGTCGAGTCCACCACGGGCAAGCCCGTCATCCACCTGGAGATCGGCCAGCCGGCCTTCCCGACCCCGACCCCGGTCGCGGACGCCGCCATCGCCGCCATCGCCGCCGGCAAGACCAAGTACTCGTCGCCGCGCGGCGTCGCCCCCCTGCGCGCCGCCATCGCCTCTTTGGCCAACCGCCACCGCGGCCTCGCCGTCACCCCGCAGCACGTCGTCGTGGGCTCCGGCGCCAAGCCGGGCCTGTTCCTCGCCACGCTCGCCCTCGTCCGCGGCCCGCACGACCACGTCCTCATCCCGGACCCGGGCTTCCCGACCTACCGCGCCATGGTCGTCGTCACAAACGGCACCGCCGTCCTCGTCCCGCTCCGCCCGGACATGCGCAGCTTCGACATGCCCGCGCTCGAGGCCGCCGTCACCCACCGCACGCGCCTCGTCGTGCTCAACTCCCCGGGCAACCCCACCGGCGGCGTCGTCCCGCTGTAAGACCTGCGCCGCATCGCCCAGCTCGCCGTCGAGCACGACTTCTGGGTCGTGTCGGACGAGATCTACAGCCAGCTGTGCTACGACGACAAGTACACGTCCATCGTCAGCTTGCCCGGCATGGCGGTCCGCACGGTCGTCGTGGACGGCTTTTCAAAGAGCTACTGCATGACCGGGTGGCGCCTGGGCTGGGCCATCATGCCGCCGCCGTTGGCGGAGCGCGTCGAGCTGCTGCTCGTGCATTCCGTCGGGTGCACGGCGACGTTTACCCAGGAGGCCGGCATTGCCGCGCTGGCCGGCGGCGGAGAGGTAGAAATGCTGCGGCGCGAGTATGGGAAGAGGAGGGACATCGTGGTGGAGGGGCTGAATGCCATTCTTGATGTGCGGTGCGACAGGCCGCAGGGCGCGTTTTGCGCGTTTGCGGACGTGCGCAGCTTTGGCAGGAGCAGCAAGGAGATTGCGGACGTGCTGCTGCAGGACGGGTTGGTGGCCGTGTTGCCCGGGACGGACTTCGGAGAGCAGGGGGAAGGGTTCATCCGGCTAAGCTATGTGAGCGAGGAGGAGGAGTAGAGAGAAGGGTTGCGCCGCATCGCCGCTACGCTCGGCAAGCTGCGCCCGGTGAAGGCGGTGGCGTAGATGTAGAGAGGAGGAGGAGGGATCAAGGGCGGGAAAATATTGCCCACTTTTCGGCGAAACTTCCGCTCGCTGCCCCTATTTTTGGGTCGTCTTCGCGTCCCCCAGAAAACATTTCGGCGCCCCGAAAAAAAGTACGAAAACTTTCCCAAATCAATAACTGATCCATCGTGCCGGCGACCGTGCGGTGGCGGTGGCGTAATCATCCCCTTCACCATCCCTCCCCGCCCGCTGTCCCTTTCCATTTCCACGACGGTCCCTCCCACCCCTCCCCGTCCCTCCCCTCCCCCCATCGCAATGGCCACCAACCTCTGCCTCACCGCCATCTCCCACACGGCCACGCACTTTGCTGTCGCCCGCCCCGACTCGGCCCTAGACCTCTTCACGCTGCCCACCTTCACGCGTAGCAGCCACCCGCCGCCGGCCACACTCACCCCGACTGCCCTCGCCCTCACCTCACGCACGGCGCGCCTCAGTCCTCGCACGAGCGCAGCACTCGCGCGCGAAGCAAAAAAGAAAAGAAAAAGGAATAAGATGTAGTAGATGTTGGACATTCTTTTACTTTTTCGGGGATGGTGACGACAGGAAAAGGGAGGTGTGGAAAGGAAGAACAAAAGGAACACAGGCTCTCTTCAAGAATCACGCGGGCAGGCTAGACGCCCGGAATAAGACTTTTAGCAAGCAAAATGCCAGCAAAACGGCAAAGAAAAAACCAAAGAGCCTGCAAAGGAAAAAGGGAATAAACTGGCGGCAAGCCTCTAAAACTTGAGTGTCTTGGGCTTCTCCCAGGTCAAGTCGGGTTCATCCCGTCCAAAGTGTCCGTAGGCGGCGGTCTTCGAGTAGGTGGGGCGGAGCAGGTTGAGCTCGCGGATGATGTGCCCCGGGCGGAGATCAAAGTTGGCCTTGACGATGTCAATGATCTCGGCGTCGGATTTGGAGCCCGTGCCGTAGGTATCAATAAAGAGGGAGAACGGCTCGGCGATACTGATGCTGTACGAGACTTGGACAAGGCAGCGGTCGGCGAAGCCTGCGGCAACGACCGACTTGGCGATCCAGCGGCCTGCGTAGGCGGCGGAGCGGTCGACCTTGGTGGGGTGCTTTCCGAAGAAGGCGCCGCCGCCGTGGGCGCCCCAGCCGCCGTACGTTTCGATGCTGATCTTGCGTCCGGTGAGGCCGGCATCGCCATCCGAGCCGCCGATGACGAAGCGGCCCGACGGGTTGAGGTGGTCACCATCTACCAAGATGGTGCGGTCGTCCAGATACTTGTCCGGGATGACCTTCTTGATGACCTTCCCCATGAGGTCTGTGGCGATCCATTGGCCTACAAGTGGGAAGGTTCGGAACTCTGTGCAGGAGTACACCGTTTGGTCCCAGTATTCCAGACAACGACAAGCAAGCACGAGGTCGAGGGTGGTGATTCTGGAGTCGGAATACTTGTCCTCCAGCTGTTGACAGACAAAAATGCAAAGTCATTCCCTGACATCAGGAATGAAATTGCTTTTTTTGGGGAAGTGCTGCATACATAATTGGCACCGCCAGTATGACCTGGCCGACAGGGCCACGTCATACTGGCGGTGCCAATTATGTAATATCGTGCATTTGACCAATCATACTCTATGTACAGCTAAAAACAATATGGATCACAGCAATGAACACTTTTCGCTTCAGGCTGGAGGAACAAAAGTAACCTAAAAGCAAAAGAGCCAACTTCACCTTCAATCACCGCAGTTAGCATCTACTCCCTGCGAGAGAGCCATGTCTGCAATCGCCACCGTGCCAAAAGCCGCCACTCCTCCCACCTGAGCTCCCCGCAACCCGCCCTGCCGTAACTCTCCCGCTCTCCCTCGCGCATGTCTCTCTCCACCAGGGCGCCGCCCAGCAGCGAGGTGCACACATGTGACACCTCTGCCCAAATATACACACGTATCTTCAAGGCCCCCCAATTGATCCAACCAAGACCCTTCACACCTTCCCCGCTGTGCCGCATCCCGCGTATCCCTTCGTTTGAAGATATCCCTCTTTCCCCTACCCCTCCCTGCCGCCCTTGGCTCCCTACTCCCCAAGAATGTCTGATCCGACGTGCCTCATCACGATCAATCTAGCGGCGCGCGAGCGACGGAGCCCTTTCCGATATGGCCAAGCCGGGCGCCATGTGCATCTGCTTCGTACAGGTCATGCCGTGCGACGTCGACGTCGTCGAAGGTATGAGATCCCATGGGCACGGTCACCGCCCCCATCAGTTTAGCGAGTGAAATTGAGCTCCCTCCAGGAATCATCACACTACGCCATGATAGTGAGAATGAAGATCAATGATTAGCATGTGAGTGCGTCCGCAAGTTTACTAGAATCCCACCTAACATGAATCGCGCTCTGCATATCAAAACCGAGTATTTCGAGTGGATCTCCTTCTCTTTGGAAGAAGCTCGTGGTCGCTCTCTTCTTCATCACTGGTCCTTTCACTATCCCTTTCTCCCCTGTTATCGTCATCAGAATTCAACCACGGTACCTCTTGACGCTGACGCACGATCGGGCGGGTAGTGCTATGCCTCGAAGTGCCTGTACGTAATTTTAACCTCCCTTTTGTCTTTTTCATGACTGATCCGTGTTTATCAGCTTTGTATCTACTGACTGTCTCTCTTTTTGCTCTCTTTGCACTTGATCGGCCTGGTTGTCTGCAATTTCCATCCCGGGCAAGACGAATGTGTTCCGGAATCTCGACGTCATCAATTTGTTCACATTCATTGCATATTACGTCCACAGGGTGCACAGCGCAACATTCATCAATAATATCGCTTGCGGTTTGATCATCCGAATCAACTTCTACGCAAGTGGAGGGATCAAAAGTAGACGCATGAAAATTATCTGACCATATGTTTTCCTTTCGGGTTTCCTCCTTGATGCTGATCAGTTTTCCTCGGATGATCTCTCTCACTGCCCAGCCTCCGTATGCAAGTCCCAGTACTGGATACGTCTTGACCAGTCTTCTGGATATGTCGTTATATTCCTTAAGGAATTTGCTCAAGTCATTGCTATGAATGCTCTGGATTTCTTGCAAGGTATGTAAACCAACATGCTGTGCAAACACAGATGAGGCACCGAGGAGGATCTCGGTTGTCTTCATTGATATACGTGTGAAGGATTGAGCTGAACGATCTATCTGCTTAATGATCGTATTTCCACGTTCCTGAGCATCCGAATTGTGTTTGTCAATAGCATTACGCAGTACACTTCCGACAGAAATGAAAGACGATTTTTCGGGAGCTCTATTGTTTCGAGGGTCTTCAACTGTCCCGCTGTACTGATCATATCCGGACCTGGTATCACCATTTGACGACGATCTGTGAAGTTGTACATCGTGTTGCCCTTTAACAGATTCAAAAATGCGTTGCCAAATTGACGCTACATCCCTTCTGATCTCTTTAATATCCCTTTTTATAGATCTCAACCCGTCAAGCTTGTCATTGATGCGCTCCAGATCTCGACTTAAGGACTCCATGCCTTTTTGAAAGCAGGTGGTACAGAAGCAAGAGGGGTTCCCAGGACATTGCATCGATAATTTGGTGCGTATATGTAATGCTTATGATTTCGTTTCGTTTTGATGCGATTTCGTTTGGTTTGAGCGGTAACCATTACGATTTATTCTCTGTAACTTCACTGATCAAGATCTATTGCGACGGGATGCAAAACTTTGGACTGCAGTGCATGCTAATTCAATGAACTCAGGCTGCGCTGAATATATCCAACCCATTTGCTTCGTGAATAATTCTCAGTACCAATGTCAGTTCGACAGCAGAAGCGGCGTTTCGTTTGTCCGCAGGTATACCGTTGTGATTGCCGGGGTGTCCCCCGAGCACAGAGCACCACATGTGCTCATAAACGTGCGGCAGAGAAGTTTATGAGAGAGGAAACCAGCGACCCGCTATTATCTCGCCATTACCGACAGAATTCAGGGCAGACCAAAAGGACACCATCACTCCGCGTACCCACATCGACACCGGAGATTCTTCTTCGCCACCCCAAAGCTACATATCTGACCTTGGCGCACGAACATTGGCGGAGTGGAATCCAGGTCTGAGAGAAGTTTCTATCTCTCCAAGTCAGGCACGTGCAGGGAAACGAAGTCGCAAGGATCAACATCAAATGGCACATTCCGATGGGATAGATGTTTGTGAGGAGTCAGCAAACAAGACTTCCAGTTCGGCTAAAGTTATTGAAGGTTCAGTCTCTACTCGCGAAGGGCAGGGGTACTACACTCATGCCTCTAACGCGTCATGTCACTCTTTTAGTGACGGCCATCCTGCTTCAATTGTCTTTCACTCACAGTATTCTGAAAGTGGCACAGCTACCCCCGGCGAAACGTCATTAGCGATCTCCGGTGCCGATTTTTGTCATCACGACGCATATGTGTCGTCAATCCTTCCGGAGCTGCAAAAGTTGGAGCTGTTTCTATCAGTGAACAATGACCTGATTCAGATTTGGCTCAAGCACAGACTATCAGATGCCGCCATGGATGACCTCCTGCAGATGCTCTCTCAGCCACATCCGGCAAGTTCAACTTACAAGCATTGGAAAAGCGTGAAGAAAGCCCTCCATCGAATGGAGGACCTGGCAGTCTCAACACATTACATGTGCTCTAATGGTCACAAGTACCTCAGTATTGATGAAACCGGTACACCTGAAAAATGTGACGCCAAAAATTGCAGCCTTGCTACTAGAACGTTCCAATATGTTGGTGTGTGGGAGCGACTCAATGCCCGATTGCAAAGTCCTCATTTCGGACCTCAAATGTTTGAATATTACCGAGACGAAGTCTCTCGTCTTTTCCAAGGTGACAAGGAGTACCGTGATGTATTTTTTGGTCGTCTATTCCGCGAAACCATGATGATTCTGGGTGGTGCAGATGCAATTCAGCATGACATCTTTCTGATTCTTTGTGGGGACGGGGCACAGCCATATCGGTCATCAACATACGGCTTCTGGCGCTTCATTCTCCTCATAGCCAATCTCCCACCATCTCATCGAGTCTCGGTTGAGAACATTCTTCCTCTCCTTTGCATCCCTGGGTCCCACCAGCCTTCGGATTTGATATCATTCCTGAGCCCATTCCTGGACGAGATGGAATCCCGTGCAAGCGGAAAACGTTGCAAGATTTGGGATGGGACTGAGGTTATGGTTCGTTGCCATGCTCTCCTAGTCGAAGGATGTCTCCCTGCTCTCAGTAAGATGTGCTCCCTAAAAGGGCACAACAGCTACGTGCCATGTCGATACTGCGTCATCAGGGGGTTCCTTCAGACTAGTTCTACAGATGTTTCGAGTCAACATGTGTATTACCCGAGCTTCATAATGCATGGCACGCGAAAAACAGTCCTGTACGACATCAATGAGCTTCCAATGCGTGATTTGGAGAATACCAAGAATGCAATTGAAAACATTGAACGATTGCGGACTTCCCGTATCAGAGGGTCTGTTGGGGAGAGAAAGAGGTTATGAAGAGAGCACGGAATCAACGGATGTTCGGAATTGTTTCGCCGGCTGGATCACCTACAAATGTATAGTAGTTGCCCGGTTGATGTCATGCATTTAATCTTTTTGAACGTCCCGAGTCAGCTCATGGACCTTATACTGTCGTCAGGATTGATTACATCACCTGAACTGAAAAGAATTGAGAGATTTATTTGTTCCTTCGGAAGTGGAGTTCCGTCCGAGGTGCGTCGTCCACGACCATTGAAGCTAAGGAGAATGTACAAAGCGGCGAAGTGGAGATTTTTTGTCAACAATATTTTGCTCGTAGCGTTTGATGACGTGCTACCTACTGTTGTCCTAAACGGGTTGCAATTGTTTGTGGAATTAGTGGACCTATGCTTTGCGCCCGTTCTTTTATCTACCGATGTTGAGCGTTTGGGAGATCTGGCACAGCGCTTCATTCGGTTTTTTGAGGACTACTTTTACGGCGGACTAGAGGACCGTCTTCATGTGTGCAAATACACTATCCACTTACTACTCCATCTGCAAAACTCAGTACTGGATGCAGGACCTCTTGTTAATGTTTCACTGTGACAGTACCTCTTGGTATTGTTAATGTTTCACAATTTCCGATAGAAAGATTCATCGGGGAAACGGTTCATGGCCTCACAGCCAAACATTTAGCTGCGGAGTCCGTTTTGGAGACATGGAAGTTCCTTGAATCGTACAAGTTGCATCGCATCAAGAAATATGTACCAAGCCCCGAAAGAAGCCCCAAAAAAAGTGGCATCCTGAATCGTGAAAGGCATTTACCTTCAAGCGCCCTGATGGCAAGGTCCAACATACCCGATTTTGAGGGTTTGCTACTGTGTCACCCTAAGCAAATCTCTACAGTAACAGAACTCAGCAGAATATGTGGGACGGATGTGCGACGAATGCTAGAACGTTTCTACGAGCAACGACTTGGGTTGGACGAAAGTGCTGCTGCAAATCTCGTGGCTCAACACGAGAATATCACGCTTTGGAACAGAATGACGTTTGAAAATCGGTTCGAAGATGAGACCCGAGTAACATATGTTGGCGTGGAAAGGCAATGTGACGGGGAAACCAGACGAAGAAATTTTTATGTTGCCGCGGAGTTCCTCCTAGACAATGGTACATCGACTTCTGCCTCCTTCTCGTCATGTGGCTCACAGCATTCTCTAGTTCTTGTGTTTTACAGAAAATTGTGCGTTTCCTCGAGCACTCAGTTATCAGGAGCTCCCAAAATGATAAGTTTCTCTTGGTGATGGGGAGCTGGGTCCCATTGGGTTTGCGTAAGGGTTCGCAAGGACAAATCTTCTCGAGGCTGAAGCGTGATGACCCGAATCTGTTTCCGACAACTTCGATTGAAGGAATAGACGTTATTTCTAGGCACGTATTTGTCGTACAGAAACAAATGAAGACAATTAACAAACGTCAAAACTTCCGCACATACTTCGTAGATCCACAACGATCTACAAATTGTCTCCTTGACCGTACATCGAGAAAGGCCTTACATGGGGTTCGCTAAAATGTACTTCTTGACAACAGCGGCAGGGTTTTGAAGGCAGGCAAAAGTGACGGCTCGTGGCAATGGATACAAATCCCAACGTGAGAGTGAAGACCATGAGTGCCTGCGATATGAAAAATAAAAACCTGAAATTCGATGCGGGAACCAATTAGAATCTGACAAATAGTACGACTGAAACGCCTGAGGCGACATTGCGGGAACTGTCAGAAGATACATTTGTCGACCCGCCATTGGACATCTCGTGGAGTTCAGAATGACTTACCAGATGCCTAGATTGCAGGTCCGAAAATTGACCATTGGTTCCTGAACGGTCCGCCATTGGTCCTTGAAGAGCCATGATTGAGTCACATTTGGTTGATGACAGACCTTTTATTTTTTCAAGTCTGTGAGCCCCCTTGCGGCTGATGAGTGACCATTTATAAACCATTTGCCTGGCAATTCATGGAACATTCATCGATCATCCACCCACCATTCGTTATATAAAATCTGCTAGGGGTGCTTTCCGTTGCGTCTCTTCCTCTGTGGCCCATCGAGCCACAGTGGGACACCATGAGCACCTTAAGTTGTAGCTCGAGATTGTCCTCGGGAATCCAAATTGCTCCGCTCTTCTTGAATAATCCGTCGGCTTTATGTAGGACGACCGACGAAGGCGGACATGTTGTGTTTGACTGGGCTCTTCGGATCACATCCACCTAGGGCCACACAATCTCATCCGGCGTCGGCGTGATTTGGTGGGCACTTCTCACCAGGCTGCTAATTGCTTTCAATCTAGCAGAATCAATTCCATATCCCTTTGCCCATCACGTGAGCATGTCCGCGAATACATTGCGGTACCGGGAGATATTTTCAATAACATAATCGAACCAGGACAGGAAAAGTGCCCAGCGTTGCACTTTTGACACGGCGTGCCTGCCCAACACAAACTCGAACGCCAGCGGGGCATATACAAACAACAGGTTACGATGATCGGTGAACACGTGCGTCGTCTTTTCTCCAAAAACTAGACACAGGGGGGTCGCGATATAAGAGCAGGTTGAATAAGAGCGACCTCCCAATAAGAGCACTATTTTCGCTTGACACGGTATCATAACTTGGAGCACCATTACACAGTGTAATTACAGTGTACTTACATTCACACAGGCCTTTCGTCGGCTGGTATTTGAAACCCATCATAGAGGTCTCCCTCACAGACCGCCCGTAACATTCCTCCGCCGCACAGATAAATACGGTGCCTCAAAATGACATTCCACTTTCCACAGGTGGCGCGCGACTCGCTTAAGAGGCGCAAGCGCCTTTCGTTGAAAGAGAAATCCGAGGCTGCGCGTTGTCTCCAGAATGGCGCAAGCGCTTCTTCGGTGATGAAGCGTTTGGGAATTGGACGCAGCACAGTCACAAACATTAAGTCGAACCTCTCTGTGTTGATCTCAAAGACTCACGCACATGGTGCCTCACTAGACGCAAAAAGCTTACGCACTCCGCCCCTTCTGGAACTCGAGGCAGAACTCCTCACGTTTATGAATATAGCAAGAAGTGCGCGAATGCCAGTAACCAGGGCGGTTATACAGCAACGAGCGTTGCTTTCTCGGGATAGATTGTTGGAATAGGAACGGAAAACGGAAATTAGTCAGTATTTTAAGAACTTTACTGCTTCCAACGAATGGGCTCAAAACTTTGTTCGTTGACATGCGCTACGCAGTATTTCATTTCACGAGGCTACTGGAAGCGTTAACGCATCTGAAGTGGGCAGCGGCATTGCGGATCTGCGCGCTAAGCTGCGAGAGTATGACACAGACTGCATTTACAATGTAGACGAGACCGGTCTTCTTTTCAAACTTCTACCATGCCGCTCGTATATTTGCTCCTATGAAAACAAGAAAAGCATCCGCGGTACGAAATTGATGAAGTTAAAAGATCGTGTGACGGCGTTTGTATGCACGAATGCTAGTGTCTCAGAAAAGCTTCCAATGGCCATTATCAGTAAATCTCAGAAGCCAAGATGCTTTCGAAATCAACAACCGCCTGTTCCCTATTTCAGCCAACGAAATGCCTGGGCGGATGGCGTCACGTGTCGTAGATGGTTTTGGGAGGTCTTCATGCCTCACGTACGACGAAAGACGAACAAAAAAGTTGCCTTGGTCATGGACAATTGTGGTCCACATGGGTCTGATGTTGGTGATCCTAATGGACAGGTTGACATATACCTCATGCCACCCAACTGTACGGCTCTTCACCAACCCATCGACATGGGCATAATTTCAGCTTGGAAATGAAAATACAAAAGCCTGATGTTGACAGAAATTGCTCGTAATTTGGAGAATCGTACAGAGTTACGAGCTCAGGTTCACCAACTGAGAGCAGGGATGCGCGGAATGTCGCATGGATATGACCCAAACATGCTTGACGTGGCCGAAATGGTACACTACAGCTGGAGTACTGTGTCTCAAATGACAATTGCCAGATGTTGGACGAAGTCAAATATTCTCCCTTTGGACAAAGCAGCTTGTATCAACAGTACTTTTTGTAGAATGAGTATTATCTCGGACGAGGATGATGTGCAGGCGATTCTAGTGGCAATGAAACGTATTACCCTAGAAGTTCAACCACGTGATTCACTTTCGGATGAAAGTCGCGGTGATGTGTCCGAGGCGGATGCGAGGCGTTGGATTGACATCGAGACCGATCTAGATGTACACGAAGCAATGGTATGTGATGCGTTGGATGAGGTACAGGCAGACGGGGACAGCGTGGAAACCGATGCGACTGTTGAGGAGGTTAATGACGAAGCACGAAATAAGAAGGAAGAACGCGCCATCATGCCAACATCAGTTGGTCTGAATGCGTTATTGTTACTGCTAGAAAACCTTGCTGATGATTGCAATGTAACAGAGGTTGGGATGTTGTTACGGAGAGTGAGAAGCGTGTTTGCGCAGTTATGAGGGAGTGCTGCTGTGCACGGGTCCAGGCAACTGCTTATTGGTGAGATGCTACAGCGATCTGGGTAGTGAAATGGACATCTTGTGCAAAATTCTTGAATAACAGCAACCTCGGAATAAGAGCAGATGAAGGGGGTGGCACAGGGTGCTCTTATATCGTGGTCCTGATTGTAGTCTAGCTTGTCAAACACTTGTATGATAGAGAAACCTTTTCTTCGAATGTGCTCCAACCGAACTCGGCCTTTCGAAATGCCGCGCCCTAAAAAGCAAGCCGTTCGTGAGCTTGCTTTTCCACGGGCGATCTGAGCTTCTCTTCGCCTGTCTAAGTCACGAACGCAGACCAGTACTGATCAGAGGCGTCTGTATATACGCATGTGATCCTGTCCGGCTTGGGGTATGCTAGACTCACGGAGTTGCGCAACGTGTCCTGTATGTACTTGAATGCTTCCTTCTGTATCGCGCCCCAGGACAGGGTACCCAACATGATGCCTTTGATGGAGCGCTTCGTGCGTCTACCCGAGCGCGCAGAAGCTTTCTCAAGCACTCAATTGAGGGGTGCTACGCGTACCGCAAACTCAGGGATAGCCGGCGACATCCACCGGCAGCATTGAATAAATGGACAAAGTTCGTCTACCATTTCTGGCATTACTATGTCCTTCAACGCTTCGATGCGCGCGGGGTCCATCCGAAAATTGTCGACGATTGGTGCTCCCGTGACTTTCGTGACGCAGGCTGACAGAGTTGAAGAGCTCCCGCAAACGGAGCCGGGCGTCGACTAAGGCCGGGCTGACGGAGTTTGCCAGACCTGCAAACCTCCGGATGTCGGTAACGCGAATGTAGCGCCAATGGGAAGACGCGTAGCGCAGTAATCGCGTCGCCTGTAACTCCACCTTTGCGGGCTTCTGGGCACTTAATAAAAACCGTGCCCGCTCTGTGTCGACTACGATACCTAATATTTCCAGGCGGCGGCTCCCGCTGAAGTCGCACTTCTCGGGATGCAGAGTGAG
>NW_005179124.1:63270-106498 GCF_000350225.1 Chondrus crispus | reverse complement strand
GAATCATCAATGGCGATTGCCATTGATGATTCTGCCGCACCACTTAACCTCCTTCCCAAAAAACGCCCGTGTATTGGTCGATCACACTGTAATTTATCATGCTTGACAGAGAGCAGGCAGCGGGTAGGGAGTGCACCGTTACCAGGTACTCGCCGGCGGACGGCAGCATGGTGTGTATTGTATTAATGTCGCTGCGCTGCCTGCCCACAACCCGGCTCCTTCGGTTGCCACTCGCTTCTCAACTCTCAAGAGTCTTGAGAGCGATATCCCCGTGGACACACGGAGGCCTGACACACTCTCCTGCTTGGGTCACGCCCTCAGGAATGGTTGAAGACAGCAACCAACCAACTGAAACCCCTCCAACGCGACGCCGCCGCCACAGTTGTTTAGTGAGGAGCAGCTTGCCTCATTACAGACGATCATTACCGCCTGCCTTGCAGCGGAACGCAACAGCGCCGGGAGCCGGGGAAGGGACAGAGCCGGATCTGGATCCAGTACCGGCTCAACGCCAGGTCCTACTGCGCTCGGCACAACCCAGGGCCCCACCGCCCCGAATCTCTCCAGTGCGGCCGCTCCGCCAGTCACCCTCTGGGAGCAACCGCGGACAACCAGGTCCAAGCCGAAGTCGTTCAAGGAGATCCCACCGAGGGCCCCGGCGAAGAAAACCAGGAAGAATTCTATTCAGACGAATACGATCTTGAATCGGACGACGAACCCGATAAGGAGGCCAACCTCGACCCCTTCACCCGACCGTGGCATCGTAGAAACCGAGACAGAAGAATTCCACATAGATTCGTCATCGCCGCACGCTTCGCGCCCCTCTATCCGGTTGGGTTTAAGCCCGAAACGGTTGAGCACTATCAGACCTTTGGGGGAGGTCGGGCAAGCCAAGGCAGGGAGGAGGAAGCAGCGAACCTCTACAACGCTGTGGCATATGCATCAATCATAAACAATACACTTTACGAAGCCCTCAACGAACTTGTGGGACTCAATTTTCTCGAAAGTATACCTGACGACGTCAAGGGACAGGTCGCTAAAGCCCTTGACAAGATCTCCCACACCCAAGTCACCGTCTTTGGCACGTACGAGCTGGCAGCGTCGAGGTACAAAGTTCTCTGCGGTAAACAAGGCGCAGCCGGAGTCGCCGACCCTGACCTACTGTGCGCCTACATCGATCCGCCGGCCGCATACAGTACTGCAGGCAGGCAGGCGTTCAGAAGACAGCAGTAGCAAGCTGTCAAGTCTGCCGCCCAACAGGCCGGGTGGAAGGCCATGCGAAGGACCCCCGGTTCAGCGCCGGCTCGAAAAGGAACTGCAGGAGGCCGAATAGGAGGACGTAACAGTAACCCGCCCCCCGTTTCCGGAAGGCGGCGTCCCAGCAAGGCGAATAAAGTTGAGAAGAAATGATGCACCCGACATACGCTCGGGTAGGTGCGGCGTACAGGAAGTGGGAATAGATTGGAGCAAGTCAGTGGCTTGTTCGCCAGATCCGGTTCGGCCTGCAGCTCCCCTGGGCAGGGACGCCCAAGTTCCAGCGGAATGCGATACAATATACAGACAGCGCACGCTTCGTTTGCGGAAGAGGAGATACAGCGATGGGTCCGCCTGCAGTACGTAGTGCCGGTAAGCCAAAAACGCCAGCGGGAACTGCTACGATCAGGACGCGTGTTCCCCGCGTTCGTTTCGATGACGGCACGGAAGCTTCGCGTCGTGGTAGACCTCACAGCAGTCCTGCAACCTCGGAATGCCCTATTCAAAGCGGACATAACCGACGCTTACTATCACCTGCGCCTGCGGACAGAAGATCGGAAACGCTTAGCATTCATGGTGTGGGAGAAGGTTTATCTACTTTTATGTGTAAATTGCGGCCTACCAGTGGCCCGTGGTTTTTTTACCAAGGCCATGAAGCCAGTCGTCGCCCACCTTTGGGCAAAAGGGCACAGAGTGTACAGCTACTTGGTCGATTTTTTTGGTCCCGCTCGAAGTTCTACGCTGGGGCCGCCTCTGGGCCAGATACCGAGGAGTTGTGCAAGGAAATACGTCGACTTTTCGAGGAGCTAGGGCTCACTCTGCATCCCGAGAAGTGCGACTTCAGCGGGAGCCGCCGCCTGGAAATATTAGGTATCGTAGTCGACACAGAGCGGGCACGGTTTTTATTAAGTGCCCAGAAGCCCGCAAAGGTGGAGTTACAGGCGACGCGATTACTGCGCTACGCGTCTTCCCATTGGCGCTACATTCGCGTTACCGACATCCGGAGGTTTGCAGGTCTGGCAAACTCCGTCAGCCCGGCCTTAGTCGACGCCCGGCTCCGTTTGCGGGAGCTCTTCAACTCTGTCAGCCTGCGTCACGAAAGTCACGGGAGTATAACCAGAACAACCAATCAACCCCACGAGCACCTCCCAACCAGTATGACAAACGTCACGTCAAGCGTGACATGTCGCGAATCACATCACGGCGCCCAGACCACTGCCCAATCAGATCGGGTCTTGTTCTCGCCCAGGCGGCTGGCACACCTTCGCGGCAGCACGCGCGTGTCGCACGCTGTGATGTGAGATTTACAATGGTGAGCACGGCTAAGTGGCAACGAACGCATAGGGCGCGATCTGTGGCCAAGGCAAGACGCGGTTGTGTATACAGACGCTTTCATGTCGGGATGGGGAGCAGCCTGGAATGGGATGGTGCCAGCTGCCGGCTTTTTCGACGAACGCCACGAAGGCGCACACATCAACGAGCTCGAGGTACTGGCCGCGTTGTACGCCCTCCATCTTTTCGTTCGGCACGCGCGAAAGCGGACGATTCAGATTGTAACCGACTCAAAGGTGACCAAATTCGTCGTTTGCAACATGACATTGCAGTCACTCAGGATCCTCGCGCGGCTCAGGGAGCTTCGCAATCTGTGCGAGGGGGAGGGCGCTACCCTGTCAACGCGCCACATCAATTCCGTTCTGAACAGCTGGGCAGACCGGCTGTCCCGCCGCCGAGACAGTCACGAGTGCGAGTTACCTCCAGTCGCTGCGCTTCTTATGGAACGCAGAATCGGGCGTCCCTTGTCGCTCATCAGCCGCCACGAACTCCCTGGCTTTTTTCCGTCCTATCGAGAACCGGTTGTCCTCCCTCGTCCAGCGCTTCTGCCCGTCTGGTCTCGGTACCTTCAGAGAAGGCACAGCGGCGTGCTGATTTCGCCCAACTGGCAAGGACAAGGCTGGTTTCAGGACGCAATCGCTCACGGAGTTTGCAAACTACCCATAACCACAGAGGCCGTACAGACTTCTCGATGGAAGACCGTCGCGTTAGATTTCGGCAGCTGGAGAGCCAGACCTGGGCTTGGGAGGGATTCAGAGCAGCGCAGCAACTCTTGCCGACTGCAATTGGCTCCAACACTGCGGCGCAGCTCGTCGGCGTTCGTTACTCAACGACTACTCAGGGTAACTACCAGGGACACTGGCAGCGGTTTGTGACATACTGCAACGCTAATAATCTGCTCCAAGTTCCTGCAGCTCCCTCTACAATTTGCAGCTACTTCGGATACCTTTTCATCGCAATTTCGTCCGCGGTGGGTATATAAGGCCGTACATTTCCGCCATCGCCGCTCAACACCGCCGACACGGCTTCCCCTCTCTCACAGACGATTCTCTAGTGGATGAAACGCGTAGGGGCTATCGCGCTCAGGACGCCCGGCGCACTGACGGGCCACCAGAATGCTCTGCTGCACTACCGGCTAAGGTCGCAGCCTACGCCCGGCGTGGCGCCCTCGCAGTGCCTATGGGTACACGACAAACGAGCCGGCTGGCGACCCTTCGAGAGTACGGGCTGCTGGTTGTGACGTTCTTAATCTGTGCAAGGCCAAATAGCGTACGTGAATTACGGACTTCCGATATTCAGATATCTAGGCGCGAAATCGCGCCACAGCTGTGCCATTTCAAGTTTCTGACACTGGCGTTGTGCCGCGCGTAGCACCTCGCCTCCCAATTACGAATGAAGCGGACGATATCGGGCTTCTGTTTCGGCGCCTAGCTTCAGCCGCGCCCCGCTCTGGTCAACTATTCCCGGATCGCACCCTTCGGAAGGCCGCCTCAGCGGCTACTCTCTCACTTGTCGTCGCATCTGCCTTGGCGGAGACGGGTACGCTTGGTCCGCCTGGGCTCAAATTTCCTACACGCTCGCTTCGAAGCGGTGGAATCTCCTGTGCCTACGCTGTCGGGCTATCGCTTGAGCTCGTCATGCGCCTCTCCAATCACTCCGACAAGCAAGTTGTCCTCAGACACTACCTGGATCCACAATCACGTCCTTGCGCAAACGCACAATTATTGTTCGCAAGATTTCGGACAAGGATGGTCCACGGGGAAGAAAGCTGCACGTGATGTGTCACGATGCAGTCGCGCCTCAGATGGCATCTCGCGGAGCTGGCCCCATAGCTACATTGTGGCCTCTATATAAGAATACAGTCGGTGGAAGGGACCAATTTTGCTGGAGCGGGGGAATTCGATCTGAGGGGTATTGTCTAAGACCCCCCGATCAGTTTTTATGAGTAAAAAAAGAGGATATGTCGGTCTGAACCATGAATTGGACCCCATCAGAGCGCAGGGCACATTGCACTCTGCTCAATGTGCGACAAGTGTGGTATATGCGCCGTCGATTAGATTAGGATTAGATCAGGGGCTGTAAGGCACGAACCTTACAGCCCACACGCGCCCACACGCGCTCACACGTGTACCACACGTGTGCAGGGCGTGCGCACACACACGTGGGACACACGTGTACTGTCAGCTCGATAGCTGACAGAGCCACCGCGTGCGACAACTCGCGCCGGCTACGGTAGCATGATACTGTAATCTGGTATGATAACCGAACACTTGTACATTAAATAAGGGAGCGACCGACGGCGGAGGAAAGGGAGAAGCACAGGCTTGTCCACGACCTTCCGCCTTGGTCGACAACCCGCCGCTTAACCTAAAACACGAGTCCGCTCTCGCGTCTCGTTTAGGTAAGGGAACCGACGCGGGGTGCAGGCGCTACAGTGCGCGCGCGTGCAGCGATCCGCCTCCGCCCGTCGGAATTGGTCTGCTACCCAGTGTCACTCTTGGGCGTTGAGGCGTCGATCCGCTCCGCTGCGCAATCATTCCCGCCTGCCACCCTTCCCGCTCTACCACGCTACCAGGACCCGTGTCCTTTCCCTTTGCGGGTGTTCCGTCTTCCGGCGATCCGGAGTCTGCTACCGAACTGCATTCATACACCCCCGCCGTTTGGGGGTGTTTATGCTACAACAAGTTGTTGCGCAGCATACGCCTCGTTTCTCAAGAATGAACTTCACAAGGGCCACGATTTTGCGCTGCTCTCTCACCGAGGGCAGGAAAACCTCCTCATCGCTGTCGTCCAGGCAGTCCGACGCGACGTCTGTCGCAGGCACAGACTGCAGCAACGTCGCGTCGTCCATGTTTTCTACAGTATCTTGCTGCGAGGGGTGGTCTAGCAAAAATGCCGATGACATCCTTTTCTCTTCCGGCACAGCATCGTTAAGCATTGTCTCTATTAAAAAATATTTCCTCGTCAGCGTCACGCTCACCATCCACCCGGGACACAGTGAATGATCCCTCCGGCAAAATCTTTGTATGACGCCAGCAGTTCTGAATAATAGAGTTCCGAATTGCGACCATTCCTCTTGAATCCAGTTCATGCCCAACAGTTGATCCACCTTATATATGTCCTTGTGCCCAATTTCATCAAGATCAAGCGCACGTCGCAGCTGCCGCTTTCTATATCAGGCCTTTAGAGATTTGATTATGCCTGCGTCAAGAGGCTGGAGGACTGATGTTGTATTTGGTGGTAAAAAGAGGAGTTCGGTATGATCAAGGGTAGGAAGCGTGTATTTTGTTCCATGAGCGCTGCAGTTATCCACAAGTAAACAAACCTTTCTGACTGGTGTTTTGCCGATCATAGCGTCTAACATACGAAGCCACTCAAAGAATAAATGTGATGTCATCCACGCTTTCAAATTCCACCTATAGTCATGACCAAGCTCTTCTCCAGACTTGTTTCGGAATGCTCGTGGTCGGCGAGAACGTCCGATGATTCGAAGAGGCAAACGTTCAGTTCAGGTGACATTACAGCATGCGAGAGCCGTTAACCGCGCTTTGTCTTTCTTTCGCACATTCAGTTGCTTAGCGGCAATGATAGTATCGGGCGCCATGCCATACTGTAACTCGAACTCATCGGCATTAAATATGTCGTCGGAGTTGTACTGATGCAGTTTATCTTGTAAGCGTGGAAGATTACTGGTAACAGCCGCCATATCAGCATCTCCGCTTTCTCCATGTTGGCACCAACGTCGAAATCTGTTTCGTTTCTTGAAACGATGAATCCATCCGTTCGAGAACTTGAGGCGTACCATGTCAAACAGAGGAAGCTCTTGATTGACACATTCTAAGAGCCGACGCCGTTTCGCCTTAATAAGATCGTCGCTGGTATTGATGCGCCGTGCTGCACAGTCGTTCACCCAGCGAGAAAGCGTGTCCTCGACACACTGGCAAAGAATAGTTGCGGTTCTCTTCGAAGCTTCTGGCATCCCAGAACGTTGCAAAGCCTCCCGCTTCGTGAGCACTTTAGAGATCGTCGATTGTGAGACTTTTAACAGAAGATTAAAGGTCTCTGTAGCCCAGAGGGCTAGCTCTTACGGCGTTAAGCGACAACCGGCTTGTTTCTGTTCCTCATGTTTGTTGATGAGGCGCCTCTTCTGTCCGAGCGTGAGAGTGACCCTGGACCGGGTCATTGCGTACTGGGATCAATGGTGGCGACGGATGGAGTTCGTCGCCGGCGTCGATCGCCGGCAGCGCTGAAGGACTGCACGTGGTGTACTTTTCGCCGTTATGTTACTATTAGGGCTGGCCTTTGTTTGCATTATTCTTATGTGTGATGTGCATGTCTCATAATTTGAGCTTCATAGGAGTAAAACAAGTTTGACCGTGGCCGGGGAAGATATTCTATAGTCGTTAGCATGAAAGTCCTCATTGGGGCTCAAAAAGGGGCACGTGGACCAATTGTGTTGATACTGAAGGGGTTATTCGATAAAGAGTCATTCTTATATAGAGGCGACACTGTACTCAATATCGCCCGTGTATTGGTCGCTCACATTGTAATTTATCATGATTGACAGAGGGCAGGCAGCGGGTGAGGAGTGCACTGTTACCAGGTACTCGCCGGCGGACGGCGGCATGGTGTGTATTGTCAGCTGCGCTGCCTGCCCACAGCCCGGCTCCTTCGGTAGTCACTCGCTTCTCCCGCCCCACCCGCCCTCGCTCAGGCCGTCTTCCTTGCAGCCCTCTCGGCTTCTGTGTGCTCCATAGTGTCTCGTAGTTTTCAGCAAGTTTTCAGCAATTTTCAGTAAACAACGTGTCAATGGCATCTCGCGGAGCCGGCCCCATAGCTACTTAATTACGGCATTTTCGCGCTGATAAAAACAGCCCAACCTCCTTGCAGATAGCAAAAAAGCGTTCCAACCCCTGAGTAGCGTGGTCTCGTTCGAAGCATGAGGAATGAAATCATTTAACCAGGCTTTCAGAATATGGAGGAGCTCTTGGAAACGCGGCTCAAACGTGCTCTGAAAACACGCCCTGGCGTTTGTCAAGCCTGGCAGAGTGCGGGTCGATGAATAGGTTCCGGACGGCGTCACAATTCCCCACGCGCTAAATGAATCTTCATGTAGGGGCAGCTGCCAATAGCCCGGTACGAATCTAGAACGGAAATTACCGTGCCTCTGCCATAGCGGAAGGACATTATGTTTCGTTCCGGATTGACTCAAATCTCCATGATGTTATAAAATCATGGAGCTCTGAGTCAATGTGTGACATCGGCCACCCTTGTTTTAAAGTGGCAGCGTTTACGGGGCCTCGTAAACGAGTTCCGACTGGCTATTGATATCCGCCGGCGGATATCAATAGCCAGTCGGCACTGAGCTCGCGAGTTGAGCTTTGGCACGAAGAGCGGCGCAACCTGCCATTGGGCTTCGGGGTTTGGGATAAAAACTCCATTTCGACCAACTTGTTCACATACGTCTTCAAGAAAGCACTCTGCTTGGCTGGGATCCGTCTGGCTTTAACCCTGATAGGGTTCTTACCTGTTATTAGCTGCACCTTCATTGATTACACCTTGGCAGGGGCATGTTTGCGCAGCCTTATCCTAAAAATTGATTTGTACTTGTCAAACAAGGTCGACAGCCGCGATCCTCCCTGAACTGACAACCCACTACTGCAGGCATGGGCGACGGAGTCTTGCAGCACAGTCCGAAGCTCTGCATCGTTGTCCTTTTCTAGGTCTATGTAGACGTCTGAGTCATCGAGGCCGTCCACTTCGGCACCTCCCGTACTGTGGAAGGTTCCGCTGCGCATCACACTGGCGACAGTGGGGCTATCCTCGCCTCCTCTCGTCCCCTCATTCTGTGACAATTCTGCACGCAGCGCCGGCATGTATGCGACGCCCTTTAAGCGGTCGCAGGCGGCTGCCAGTACCTCCATATTGTTCAGGCCAAGGGCCTCTAAATCAGGACGGCCAATGATGACATTGTTGGTTTCCTCCGCAGACACTTCCCAAGCCATCGCACGCAGAAGCAACTTAGAATCATGCCTTATGCGGAGCTCGACGTCCGGGGTAAAACTTCTGCAGTCATGAGCACCCCAGCCTTCCGTGACACCATGATGTAACACTTGGCGACCTCAAAGACTGTTATGCTCTCAGCGCAACCAGCTTCCCATAGTTTAGCGAACAACGAAGTCGACACGAGATTTATATACGACCCTTGATCAGTCGTCTTAATTGCCTCTAAAGCGCTCCGAGCAAAACTAGCGCCAAAAAGTGACGAATTCCTTTCCAATTCGCTGCCGTCAGCACGCTCAATCGCACCGCGCGGCTTCTTGTTGGACACTTTCTTCAAGCTTCGATCCATGCGCTTCCGGGCTTTGTACTCCTCGACAAGTCATTTTTTGACTGCATCTGACGTGATGGGACAGTATTTCACAAAATGCTGCGCGCCAAATGCTGTGTTTAGACAAAGGTGAGCCGGGCGCTTCTTGGGGGTATTGTACTCACGGCCCCGCTCGTCACTTATTGCTTCGCGCTTCTTCGGCAGGCTCTTTCCTCTCAGTTTCCTTTTTTGTCAGATGACGGGTCTGTCTCGGACACTGAGGAGAAATCTTTGTGGTTGACACACTCGAAGCGTTCTAAAGCCTGAGCTTCCTCTGCCAACACCTCTACAAAACGGAAAAAGTCATCCTTATGAAGACTTTCACACAAACGCATGAGCAATAGGCGACTCATATGCTTTGCCAGCATTGACGGTTCCGGTCGACGGCGAATGTGACTTATAGCCAGCTCTGGGCACTCATCCAAAACGCTGGGATGACTGTGCTCCTCTAACGTCTCTTTGTAATCGAGAACCAACTGCCACACACGTGTACGCGCATCCTTCAGCTTCATGTCCATCTTGACACCACATCGCTCCTGTGCCTCAACCTTTTGGCCCTGCACGTCATCGCTCCGCGTGTAGCCCTCATCCGAGCCAAGGGGTGGCAAATAAAAGGTACAACCTGTGAAATGTACCAATTTTTAAGGACGAAAAGTGTGTGGCAGCCCCTTTCTCATAGCCACCTCCAGTGGAGTGCCAGGGCTGGCCAAGATTCGAATGCCTAACTAACAAAAGATTAACGACTGCAACTACATCATACAGCAATACGCTGAGATTGCGTTTCGCATCCGCATCCCCCCTATCCCTACCCACCTCCTTCTCTCAAGGCATTCTTTTGTGCCCAATCGCGGTTTGTGATTGCGATCACAGCCTGTCCTCTCACAATTGATACCAAACTGCAATCCGCATAATTCACCAAACACCATGAACATAGAGCGAGGCATGTGTGGTTTCGCCAAGGGTGAGTGGGAGGCCAAGAGAGAGGCATAGCGTGAGTAAGCGTGCTGCAAACAGCTTGGTCACTCTCCATTTATACTCTTCAAGTAGCCGTTTCGCAGGGCTTCCTCTCTTCCTTCTAAATAATTTCAAAGGAGAGTCCTTTCGGGAGAGCACTCTGTCATTTGCATTGAGACCTGAGGTATGATATGCGTCGTGCAGTCCAACTTCATTGGCACACCTCGCTATTTAGTATGATAGCTATTCATCCGCATAGTCGCGTTGTGGCTACACAAGACGAAATCCCAAGCAAGTGACGGACAATAAAGTTAGTCTTGCTCCGACACAGAAGGTGGATGGGCCCGCTAAACAAAAACGGCTGGACACGCCGTGCACGGACGAAGGCAAGGGCAGGCCGAAAACCCAGGACGATGCAGTGCTAAGGCGAATTGTGCGGTCGAAATAGGTGAGAGCCAATTCATGGCTCCGAAGCCCTCATGCAAACCCTGATAGTGGAACTTCCAAGGGTATGCCCGGCAAAAATTGTTCGTTATAGGCTCCAATTCGGAGAGAATGCGATGTGAACTTGGCCTGTGGGCGATCTGATCTGTTCAACCTGCGTCAACAATCCCGTAGAGCACGTGATAGAAGGCCCGAGGACCATGTCGGCTGTTCGCCGTCGAGGGCAAAGTAGCGAGCATGCCCACCGCCAACGTCGGAACATCTGCGGAACACATCCAAAGCCGAGCGCATCAAACCCAGGCGATCGAAGCGTAAGGTAGGGGCCCGGCTGGCGGACTGTACTTTAACGACGGATAGACGAGCAGCAACGTAGAGCTCGGTGATAGTAACATCGCAGGCGCGTATAGAGGCCACAGAACTTTCCCGAAACCCGTTGAGTCAGTACGCGAAAACACAAGGGGCTGCATTGCGGAGCACGGCTACATTGCTTGTTTCCATCCCAAGGGACCAGATCTGTTGTAAGATAGAAGCAGGAACGCCACAACGTACATCGGGTTGGGGGTAGTTGAGCCCTTCCCACTGAAGGTATCCGCGAAGCACATTCCAAACGAACGGATATGAGGGCACGGGAGTGCCCAGGACGACCACTTGCATTTGTCTGACTGCGCTGAGATACTGGGGGATAGATGAGGAACCAACGCCACGGCATCCAGCGAGACGTTCCGATGCGAGCCATCCAATAAACGCCACAAAATGGGCTTCTGTGACAGGGAGCAGCACGAGTCCTTCCTTTTCAGAAAAGGTTATCCAATGTCTGCCACTGACTGTTGCGACTCTTTGTAGTCCTGTCACTTCATGCGTATATCGCTAAAAGATGCGCGGACATGGCAGTACCAATAGTCTGGGTGGCTGTGCGATGAGCCGCGGCATCGGCGAGTGCCAGGCGACGTCCGGTCCGCGTGTTTATTCCATATTGATTTCCAGCATGAGGAGCTTCCAGGAGGAGTTGATAGTGCGGTGCGCGGTCCACACCTCCGCCGGGGGGGTTGGCAGAACTTCCGTTCTCAATGCGATCTGAAGCGCCGCGCGGTGCCACGGTTGGCGCGGCCAGTCCGTCATCAGGAGGATGGCCGGTGCGCGCGTGGCGCGCAGTGTGCGCACTGTCGCCCACATTGCGTCGACAGGAGGGCACAAGAGCCGAACTTCTGATGGGTCCCAATGGGCTCCCAGTTCCGGGAAAGTTTGCTCACGAAGGAACAGGGGGTGCTCGCCGAGCGGGCGGAAGGGAAAGGAATTGATTGGTGTCTTCATACCAGCCCGCACGGATGCCGCACTTGCCTGCGGGTCTGCCAGTCAGCGTGGGAGAAGCGTCGCGATAGAATGTCTGCGAATTTGTCCGCCACGGACGGGAGCCACTCTGAGCGGATCTGAAAGCCGAAGCGGTCGAGGAGAAGTTTGAGGCGGCGCAATTCTCGCATCATTCGTCTGCTGGCGGAGACAAACGAATTGCATATAAGAACGACGGCATGATTGTCGATATGAAAAAGCAAGATTTGCCGTCCTTGCTGGAGAGTGCGGGAAAACCCGTTTCTCTGAGAGAGGCAAGGGGAGCAACTTCAGTGAGATACATCGTGGAGAGTGAGAATTATTTTAGCACAAAACAGATGCTTGAATAAAAAATTTATTTGTCCTAGTAAGCTTGAATTTATCCTCAACTCAAGTTAGAATTTGACCTGCCGAGGGAAACTGCACATAAAAAAATGTTATAGCTGTCTGAAAAGGCGATGCCATGTTTACTGAGATTTAGACAATTTCAAACTCAGAAGAGTTATTCTGCACAGCGTAGTCCTCAGCAAGAGCCTTCAAACGAATATAGACGGCACGCATGGCGTTGTCACGCCATCCTAAAGCGCATTGACTGACTATGTGGGTTTCCACAGCGAACGGGAGGGAAATTTTTGTAACCGACTGAACGGTATCATGGCTATGTCCCCTCACCTTTTTTAAAGCCTGCCCAAACCTCAGAATTTCGGGATGATAATCCGACATAAAATCTTCACGTTCTTTGGGTGGGGCGGTCCATTTTCGGTGTAAAACATCCACAGAAGTCATGGGAATAGGCCAAGTAACGGTGAGCTCCAAAACTAAACCGCCATCTAGCACACGCACGGCAAACCCTGTGTTGCTGACACCTGACGGCAGATTGATACACACAGTAAGCCTCTTTGTCATAGTTTTGGGCTCGAACCACTCAGCAATGAGTGTAAGAGGCATGAAACCTCCTGAGCTACGTGGAATGATTTCTTCCCCCTTCTCTGACAAATTGTCGTCATTGGCTGTTTCGTCGTCTTCCTCTAACGTTCTACGCTTCTTACTGGCAGGGCCAGGAGAAAATGCCGACAGCCTGCATTTGCGGTTCCAATCCGCATCTCCGGTGATTGGCGCTATGATCCAAAAAAACAAACCTGGTCAGAGTAGAAAGGGATGGAACGGATGCAATGCAAAAAAAAGTAGAAAGTGTAGAAATGTACCTGTGGTAGAAATCTCCTTTTTCATGCGATTATAAAAGGCACGAAAATTTGCCAGGGAAAATTTTTGAAACTCCGTGTCAGACGAGTGCACTGCCTTTGGTTTTTCTGTGCCATTAATTTCTCCACTGCGAAATTTAGCGAGAAGCAACGTTCTGGCTTTTGAGCTGCGAGTAAGCTGCATTTTTTTCTGTCCGTTTCCAAAATCGGGTAAGAGTATGGAAACGAGAGTTTGCTCCATCCCAGCTTCGTGCACCACGGACTATAAATTTCACGCCACGGCCTCATTTGCAACGCAAACTCAGAACTGGCTGTCCTGATGGAACCCCATACCCCGTAAATTACAATACATTACTACATTTTGCGCATGAGCTCTAGTGTGAAAATCTATTGGCTCGTTCGTGTGTGCCCGCCCAATAATAGAGAAGACCGACAGGAATCTACGTGGATTTATTTTACTATTACGTTAGGACAGCATTGCCATCGCTGACAATACCTGTGAGGTGCTCCTAAGTCCCCATTCTGAATATTAAGAATTTGGTAAGAATAATTTCAATAGGAAGAGACTGTAAAGAACAGCGAAAGTGTGCTGCTTACTGTTTATATAAAGAACAATTTTCTTGAATGTCAACGAATTCATCAATCTTAAATTGTGGTACGGTGACAACCTGTATCCATCTCCAAAGGCCAAACCTTAACAAATTGGGTGCTTTGAGTGCCAGTTGCGTCTGAGTGCGATGACATTTGGCGGCGCTCGAAGCGAACCAGGTTTTTAAAAGCAAAACGTAATGCCATCGTAAAAAACGATTATCCGAACGCTGCACATGAGGCCTCAGTTCGGGTTATAATTACGACAATTTGTAGGAAAAAAACGATTATTCGGTACTTTTAAAGATGTCTTGATTCTTGATTATTTAAGAAAATATTTTTTACTTTGCGAACCAGAACGACCGATAAATAAAAAACCACACCAGTGCTTTTTTTTTAAAATGAAAATGAAAATTGAGGTTGAAACAGGCATATCTATTTGTTACAAAAACAAAGAGTTTAGTTCAGTTTGATTTTTGGATTCGATTTAATGCTGACGGCTTCTGCCGTTTCGTGTCTAATTTCGTGAAAGTTTTCGAAACCATGCCATCTCGTGTGCACAGCAATCAGAAATGCCTAGACGAATTTTAGTCGTTCGGCAAATGTATATACCCGTTTCTATTTTTATGTTTGTGTTTACAGTGGGCGATCACGTGACAGGTGCAGTCCGCAGAAGTACAAATATGATAAAGTACCGGTACTGGTCGAAGGCCACGAACTCGATGTACGGAACGCATTGATTTTTGTTCCATTCATGTTGCATACACAATTTGACACTTGGTTTACAATTACAGTGTGTTTACATATTGTCCCAAAACAGATTGATTATTTCGTAAAGTAGTACTGTCTCTTCATGTAAGCTTTCGCTTTTTGCTCTCTCCAAGCAGTATATTGGTGAGGAAAGTTTATAAAATGGTCCATTCCCAAACGGGAATTTTATCCCTGTCAACCCCCGTCTCGTGGCGATGGCATCCGCGATCAATGTTACGGATACACATTTTTCGGCTTTGGGTGAGAAGCTTATACGCAAGTCATCCGCACTTGCCGCGCAGTCGCGTCGCTTTCAAGCCTTTTTCAGTGTATCATCCCGTGTTTGCGCGATTATTTGGAATGCTTTTGGAAGCTTACTCCCAAAGGATGCTATGCCAGAGCACCTCTTGTGGGCATTTTTATTTTTGAAAGTTTATTCGACTGAACATCTCAATTGTTCAATAACTGGTTGTGATGAGAAAACATTTCGGAAATGGTGCTGGAAATTCGTCATTTTACTGTCTGATCTCAAATCTGTAAGCAAAAATCACCATGATTCGGCTCAGGTGTATTCGTAGTTTAGATCTAACTTCTAGCGTTTTAATTGGGAAGATTCACTGGGATCGGCGTGTCGGCAGTAGCGTAGGTGGATACTTGAACGTGTCAGTAGACGGCACGGATTGTCCAATCGTGGAACTGAAGCCCTTTTCTTCTGAGTGGTTCTCGCACAAATTTAACGGACCCGAGTTAAGGTATGAAATAGGAATCTCAATTTCTACTGGACACATAGTGTGGGTTAATGGCCTGTTTCCTTGTTGTTCCTATCCAGATTTAAAAACATTTCGTGAAGGAATGAAAGCTGCTTTGGCACCCAATGAGAAGGTCGTGGCTGACGGTGGTTATCCAGACGAGAAATGTTTAATTCCGACATTGGTACAGGAGACAGATTGGGAGATATTCGGACGTATTTGCGCTCATCATGAAATCGTGAATGGGCGACTGAAACAATTTGCTGTTATCAGCCGCCGCTTTCGTCACCACATTTCACTTCATTCGTATTGTTTTCTTGCTGTAGCAAACGTGATGCAGCTCATGATAGAGGTTGAGGAACCATTATTTGACATTTGAAAGAATTAACACACAATTTGCGAGAAAAGGGGCACCAAATCAGCCACATAAAATTTTGCGCAAAACCTGCGCATTGGTCGGATTCGAAACATTCTTCACGAAACGGTCGCTTGGAGTGTCCCTGATCATCCCACGGAGTATGGGATTGATTGGAGTAGGACAAGGGTCTCGCATTTCGACAGCAATGGTGAGTGATTTGGGGGGTTTACGGGTGTAACGGCTCTTTCGGACATCGGTAAAAATAATCAAAAAATGACCCAGTGCATCATATCCACTCGCCAAAGTATCCAGCAATGTTGGATGCATTGAGATTGCAAGAGATGCAGGACGAAGAAGCATCATGTGCTCGTTCGTTCTCAATATCATGAGGCCGACGTTTACAGCAGCACATCCTCTTATCGTCAGCCGTTGCAATTGTGAATTCGATATTCACAAGAAGTCCTTCGGTTCGGCGACTACTTTATTCAGGTCTCGAACGCTTGCCGAATCCCCCCAAACCTCTTCTCTTCACATTGACTGTGGTCAATTGGTGCGCCAATCTCAATCCGCAATGACATGAGGACATAAGCAAGGCGCCTGTCGTGTGTGCAGTACATGCCCACGATGCCCATCTTGCATCTGTTATGGCCCAAAACGATGCCCTTAGCGTCCGACCAAGGCCCCAAAGCGCCTTCAAAGGCTATCTGCCGGTGCTGCTGCCAAAAAAATCCGGCTGGCCTCTTCCTCAGAAAATAATTCGCTTTCATGTGATAGAGAGGATTTATCCCAAGATTATGCATCTGGTTATCATGAGATAAATCCTATTGGATTGTTGGAAGCTATGAACATTCCAAGGTAGGAGACAAAACGTTTGCAACGTGAAGATCGAAGTTTATTTCGAATAAGCGAGCTCAAGTTTGACGAGTTGGACAGCCTGCATACACTCATTGAGAAGATGTTGTTGTCAATTTGTTGCACTTTATTACCGTCCTCCCCGACTGAGTTATATCGGTCATTTAGGGAGCAAAATGTAGGTGATGCCTTACTGAAGGTGCGATTTTTGATGGCGTTAAGGCGGCAAAACCCTGTTCTGTAGAGGGGAAAACTCTAAGAGCAGTTTTATGTTCATGTTTATCTGCTAAGGAGGTTCGATGGCTGCTGTTGGGTGATAGAATTGTTGTACATATAGAAAATGAAGAAGGCATTCCAGCGTCCGTGACGGGCGACGAACCCAATCGAGAAAACCCCGCTCCGACACTATCAGAAGAAGACCTAAACAATGTCACATTATTTTTCCAAAGCACAGTCACAGATTCTGGCAGTACTGTCAATCAGGACAAAACTACAAGGGAGGTAAACCTAGATGGTTTGGCGGAGAACAGGTGTCATGTCAACGGCTGTCTTATTGACGTCGATTTAGCTCCAAATTTTTCGCGGACAGCGACAGGCCACAATTGTCACAAGTGCCGTAGACCTGTTCATTTTTCCGCTGTCTACGGGTTCTGAAATTGCAAGTAGAAGACGAAAACTCCATTTTTTGGTGCAGTGCTTGCCTAGGAGAAAGCAATGTTCCCTCGAATACAGAGGTAGGGGCACCGCCCATTTGTCAGGAGAATATATCAACGGATACGAAAGGAAAAAGTATCAGCCCAGGAAAAAGAAGTGGTTCTATGTCCGCGGGCGTGTGCGCGCGTGGGCGCACCCGCAGTCCAAGGGGACTTGGAGCGCGGTGGCGGCGGTGGAGAGGAGGAAGAGGAGGGAGAGGAAGGCGACGGGGCGGGGGATCCGCGGCGGCGGCGACATGGTGGCGTTGGGGGATGTGGACGTGGTAGGAGGGGCGGAGGAGTCTTTGATGCGCACTGTCACATCCTGAGGAGACTCTCGCCGTTGAGGTTCAGACCCAACCTCATGGAATCTAAGTGGGCTTGCCATATCCGGGAACGAACTGTGCGTTTCTGTGAGCCCAGATATGCGTGGGCAGGTCGACAACACTATCGTACCCCTCGGAGCTCATACTGCAAAAGCAATGTTTTTGGATTATTTTTCCGATGTCTTTCCCGCGAAAAGTGCCAATGTTTGATCAGCTCTTGAGGAGATGAGAGCTTTGCGATTCCAAAAAAAGCCATACAGTCGCCATCAGTGGACCCAGTGCTTTCCAACGATACTAAGTAAGTACTACTGGATAGCTTCCGCAAATTACACTAAGTGTTTTTTGGTGGCAGGTGGAGCATTATTTGTGCCCCTTCTCTCGCAAATTGCGTGTTAAAGTAAAATGAACTCCATTTTGTAAAACAACAGGACTGCTTTCACTCGACAGTAATTTAAAAATCCTTTCGTAAGAAAAAGTAGCCAGAATGAATTATTATCAAGTACCGCTTCACTTCAGCTGCAAAACTATATTCATCTGATTGGGTTAGTCCGCAATATTTCTTGATTGCTTTTGTGATACCACGATGTCAAATAGCGTAATGATAAATTCGCACTTTCCCGTACCCTCCTGTACCAGCGAAGACCATTCCGATTGCTTTCAGCTCTCCATACGTAAGGTTGGCAGCCCTGTCGCGCCAGTTCCAAATTCCCTGCTCTGCCCAGGCCCCGGGCATACACGCATCCATATTTGTGACATTGATTGTGCCCCCATATCCCAAGTGTGCAGCGTCGGTATGAAGGGAGGCTTGCGCAACTACTGGCACCATCGGTCGTCCCGAGAGCTCCCGTGTGGTAAGCCGATGCCATGTCTGCAAATTGCGTACACTTTGGTGACTTAGCCGGCATCGCTCGTGACGTGTACCGGTGTGCTCCTGACTGGCTGACATGTCCCAATACAGAGAGCGTGTATAAAAGCGAGCCCAAGGCATTGCTAGTGTCAACGCGACACATACCCCGCAAAAGTGCCTTAGCGGGGCCTTCTATATCCAGCGGTGTCCCAAGCGCACCTCCTCGAGTAACCTCTTCGCCAGCTCCCTTACCTTTCCGATCTTCTGCTCCGCGACATAGAATCTCATAGCCTTGCTGTCGATACTTACCCCCAGATGCTCGACAGTAGTTGAGCCGCACCACTCGCCCTTCGATGGGTGCCGGACAAGCCCGAGCTTTTGGAGGAGGGCCTGTATAATTCTGCGTGCTCATATACAGTGCCAACGCCTGGAGATAATTCTAAAGGGGGCGGGTGCTATGAGGAAACCGTCTAGGTATGCCAGAACCCGAAAGCCATGTCGACGGAGCTCTCGTACGAACACTGCCATAAATTGAGTAAACCATAAAGGGGACCGGCCCCACCCAAAGGGTAGTCCTAGACATTGATAATAACGGCCTTCCCAAGGAAATATGAACCAGTCCCGCATCTCTGGGTGTAGCCAGAAGTGCCTGTATCCCTTTTTGATATCGAACGATAGGAAGTGGTCCTCCCTTTGGATCGATGTCGCGAACTCGGGTAAGCTCTCCATCTTCACTGTGCCCTTCCACCACCTCTTGGACTATTTGGCAAGGTTCACCACAAATGGAGGCTTTCTTCCCTCGTCCGAGTCTTGCCACAATGAGAATGCTGATGAGTTGATGGAACCTTCCTGCCGAGCTCTTTGGGCGTTTTACGGTGATATCTCCTTGTAAATTCCGGTCCGACACCCCTTCTCTAGGTCTGTTGCTGCAAACATTCTGTCTTCCTTGGACTGCGGGATATCCGCGAGCTCTTCGCCACACCCTGGGACAAATGATATGGACGGCTGTTCGAATATCCCAAACTGGATGGCCAGGCATAGATATGCTGAACAACCCAAACGGCGCCATTCTTTGACTTGTTTCTGAGTGGGCTGCCAAAGACTGCGCCGATGCACCTGTAGTACAATTCCGTACCACGACCACCCCGGGGAGATGATAACCACGAGGGAGGACGGGTGCTACTGTAGCGAGCGGGCGTACACGCGCCCGCTGCCGTGTACAGTAGTACCCCAAGGATCCGACGTGGGGTAACCGTTAGCAGCGGGCATGGGCACGGGCCCCACGTGGTACAACCGCCGGCCGGGATCGCGGCCACGCGCACACGTGTATAATCCGTACGGTGGCTAATTGGTAAGTAGTAGTTAATGGCACAAATTAAGTAATTGTGTACAGTAGCTGGTACACAGCAAGTGGCAGCTGCAGCAGCGGGACAGGTTTCCGGGCGTCCCACTTAGGGGTCTTAACCCCTAAGTGGGACGCCCGGAAACCTGTTGGGGACACCTGCCCGTCCCAGTAAAGAGGAGACAGACTAGCCTCCCTTCGCTTTACGGCTAATTGCTATCCCCTTCCGGTTTCCCTTTTAGTCTCAGGCTTCTACCCCTTGACCGGTCGTCCGGTTATAACACCTCCGTCCGGCTGCGCCTCACCAGCCACGTGAGCCTTCCCTATTTTCGAGTCCATCCACACGGTTTGCGTTCGCACGTGGGTAACCCAGCGGCGCGCACTCCCTTGCCTCTAACCGCCTCATTTCTGAGTGGTCGGGACGAAGGTAGTTATAGCGCAGAACCTTAGATTACTTGTGCTTGGCGGCGCCCCCTTTCCTGAACGCTTTGTCGCGTTGCTTCCACTTAGGGTGGCCACCGCCTTCAACAGTTGAGTAGTCATATGGGTATCCAGTTTATCCATGGGCTCTGTGAGATCGTCAGCAGCCTCTACATCATTGCGTTGCTCGAGGCTGGGCATGACCAGCCTGGCATAGGTGAGATCGCGAGCCGAAAGCTTGTAAAATTCGGAACGAAGCCCGACTACGCGCAAACCGTATCTTATTGCGATCATGGCCCACACGTCAAACATTGCAGCCTCGTCTTCTTTCTTCGCTTGCAAGCACTCTTGGCGCAGGGACACAGCGGACTCACAGAAAGCCATCCAATATCCTGCCGAGTTAATGTAGTTAGCCTCATATTCTGAGATTGCCCTCTGACGTTGGTGCTTCTCTATCCCTTTCCTCAACGTCCATTCCCTGTGCTCGAAGAATCCGCCAGTGAATGCTCCGACAGCTGGCCCTTGCCCGTATGGATAGCGGGTTAGGCCGAAATACTTGTCATCACGGCATCTACGGGCTACCTGACCATAGGCCCTCATCGATACGAGGTCAATCCCAGCCTCGGCTAGCGTCTTTCCCTTTGAGACATCTCGGGCTTTGACGAAAAGCTCGTCAACCTTTTCCAGACTACCTCCAAAAGCTCACATTTTGTTGTTAAATGCGTTTAACAAACGCTCGGTCTCGTGACTTTTGACCGTACTAGAAACTGCTTACCACCAGTAGTTCTGGGGACTCTCTATGAAAAAGAGAGAGGCTTAGCGACAGTAAGCGTGCGGCAAACAGCTTGGCCACTCTCCATTTGTACTCTTCAAGTAGCCGCTTCGCAGGGCTTCCTCTCTTCCTTGTAAATAATTTCAAAGGAAAGTCCTTTCGGGAGAGCGCTCTGTCATTTGCATTCAAACCTGAGGTATGATACGCGTCGAGCAGACCAACTTCATTGGCACACCTCGATATTCAGTATGATAGCATTTCATTCGCATAATCGCGTTGCTGCTACACAAGACAAAAACCTAGGGATTTGGAACAGCGCCATTGGCTGTTCCCTTTGCTAAGCGAGAGACTGCCACGGAATCGCGATCCCCTCGAGGCCACCTTCATTCCCTTACAGCATCCGCTGCTGTCGTGGTCAATCCTGGTGTTACACAGACGTAACAATTAAATGGGAGGTCTGCAAACGGCAGTCCTCTTTTGTCTGAACTGCTTACGGCACGTCAGTGATCTCCGCTTGCAAACGGCAAGTGGATTTTGCCGATCGCGGACGCGCGATGCGGCGGGAAGCAGGAAACGCCCGCTGGGCGGAACAGTACCTGCTCGAAGGCAAACGCAACAGCGCTTGGTGAACAAACAATGTTTAGTCGTAAAATGATAAGATCGATTGTTCCTTTCTACATTCTGTCCGTTGCTGAATGGTAATTTATACTACTGCCCGCATACGTGCGCGGGCCACTGCGGTTTATCTCCCGCAGCGGAGACTCGGCCAAATTATCTGAGTCTCTGTTGCGTCTCTCGGTTGACATATGACTCCTCAGATTATTCCAAAAACTCCACTGCTGATTTCTTGGCGAAGCGGAACTTTGCTTCGTTCTGAGAAAGTCTTACTGCAGCAACACTCCCTCTTTTTTCTTTTCGCCAAGATTCGCTCTTAATTTCAATTCTCACCCCGACTTGTTATGTCAGTGATCGGAGTACGAATAATCCATTGCTCAACATCGTGCTTGATTTCTCCTGATGCTAGTATCTGGTCTAACATTGCACACAGGCCAACCTTGACAAATGCTTCAGCAAGATTGTTATGAGAGCGAATAAATCGCATGTTGGAAATTTCCTGCTTGTCGTAACCATTGGGGGGGGACTGCTTGCACGTCAATCATTAACCTGCGCTCTGTAGTTGAAGAAGTTTTCGTTATAACGTCGAAGAGGCTTTTGGAGTCAGTGAACATTTTCAGACGTACAGTTTGTCCAGTGATGTTCTCCAAGTCGTGCTTCATTGTGTATGCGTAGTTGAAGGCGTTTGCAAAAGCGTATATCTCTCCACCAAGTACTGATCTCATCACCCTCCGGCTCTTGTAAGATGCGTAATGTAGTACGTTGCATTTTCCCGATTCGTCACTTAAGAATACGATATAACCGAGTTGAGAGGTGTGATCCGCGTTGTTTGCAAAAGATGAGTCCGCGTAGGCGCGAACATGTAGTGTATTTGCGTTAAGTTTCCGCATGTTCAGCCCTCTAGACGATTCAAGCTTCACATTCTTGATTACCTTATTGATTGCATTAATGTGTTTTTCCACAAACGTTGATTCCGTAACCAGAGCAGCCATGCTAATATCGCAGGCAATTGATGGTTGCATGTGTATTAGCCATGCGAGCTGAGCACGTGCGGAGCGGAAATATGCAAAAATGCAGTCTGCTTTAAGTTGTGATAGACTTTCTGAGTAGCTCTTTTGATGTACAAGAAATCCATTGTGTTTGGTCTCTATGTAAACCCCGGCGAACCTTGTGTTGTCTATATCTCGGCCCTTTGCCTTATTTTTACTGTCGAAATAGGCCATCTTTCTTGATGCAATCCTAACTGGATCGAGTGGCACGCGACAACTTGCGTGTGTACGTCCAGGCTCCGCACAGTTCCAACAAGCCATTTTGTTTGCACCTGGGAAAAGCTGAGTAGATATACTTCGACCGTATCGGGGTTGCGTGAAATGGATGGAAGGCTTCGATTCATTTCGAATTATGTGATTCTAGTTCTTATCACAATCGAAGATGTTGGACTCCAACTCAGCCATCTTCGCTTGTACACTTCGTGAAAGCTCGATATAAAAATCTTGGAATCGAGTGTTTTCATTGATGCGGGGAATACAAGGTGTGGCCCATGAACAGCTCTGAACCGCCACTTGAAGGTATTCCACCTTATTGCATTCTGTGCGGAACGAGCGAGGTGTTTGCTTATGCCTCGTAATGATGTGTGCTGCTAATTTCTTCAGTGCTTTGTGCATGTCCGGCTCATCGTTCGTAAATTCAGAGAATCGCACAGATCTGAGCTTATTTCTAACATACATCTGTGAGGCGTGTGAGTTAAAGTACAGATCAATCATTTTGCAAGCTTCCCGAAAAGTACTGCAGGCATTCTTGATGTATGAGTTGTAGTATTAAAGCGCATCTGCTTTAAAAATGTTATGCACGTGTGAGAGCATTTGACGATCGGTCAGACCTTGGCCGGCAGAAGCGTTCTCGTATGCATCTTGGTACTCTTCCCAGCACTCATCATAAGTTCCTCCATATTTAGAGCGAGAGTCTTTGAAGCGTTGGAAAATGTAATAGACCTTACTACTGATCTGAGCCATTGATTGGGAACCGAAGTTATTGTTGTTAGGTAGCGGATTTGCGAGCTGTTGACGGGCAAGACGTTCTTCCCTCAATTCAACACAAATTTCGCTAAGCACATTTAAGATCATTTGGTTTTCTGACTGTTGAGTTGGCTCTTGCGAATCGTCGCCACTTTTATCCTTGAGTACGTTAATCGATTTGTTTCTCTCATTTGGAGCCGGAATGTACTGCATCTCATCAGGTTGTGGGGGCCCATCCATGTTTCTGTCTGCGTCACCGTCGGCATCTTTTCGCACTTTAAAAATGTTATGAGAGAATAGAGTTGCAGGGGAAAACTGCTCGACGACTACTAGAAAACATCCGGGATCCCGGATGTTTTCTAGTAGTCGTTCATTTGTTTCGGGGGAAGGGTTCCCTGCGTTCTCGATAATTTTTTCCCACCTTGTCGATGAACTCGGATTGTTCGGTTTCATATTTTGGTTCCAACTCCAACCGGTCAAAAGAAGACGTCATGATGAATTAGAAAGAGTTTAACCAAATATCTCTTTACGCCAGTGTAGCGTTATTCGCGAATGTTGTTCGACAGACGTAACAATTGAATGGGAGGTCTGCAAACGGCAGTCCTCTTTCGTCTGAGCTGCTTACGGCACGTCAGTGATCTCTGCTTGCAAACGGCAAGTGGATTTTGCCGATCGCGGACGCGCGATGCTGCGGGAAGCGGGAAACGCCCGCTGGGCTGAACAGTACTTGCTCGAAGGCAAACGCAACAGCGCTTGGTGAACGAACAATGTTTAGTCGTAAAATGATAAGATCGATTGTTCCTTTCTACATTCTGTCCGTTGCTGAATGGTAATTTATACTACTGCCCGCATACGCGCGCGAGGCCACTGCGGTTTATCTCCCGCAGCGGAGACTCGGCCAAATTATCTGAGTCTCTGTTGCGTCTCCCGGTTGACATATCCCTACTATCTGAAATGCGCACTAAAGTGCTCATTTGTAAAAATGGTAATTTTCTCCTTCTCACCCAAATGAGCACTTTAGTGCGCATCTGGGACCTTGAAATGAGTTGATTTAAACTAAGACTGGAGCTCTTTAATACCTCAAATCAGCTGACAGTCTTCCCAACCACTTTGTGCGTGTCATAAGCTTTCCAACACACCTTCAAAATCTGAAAACAGATAATCTCATGCCGATCCATTGTAGGTGGGAACATCGCCGACACCTTTGCTCTCACCATGGCGAAGGTCATCAATGACGCGATCCCTACTGGGGATAGTTCCATGAGGAACAATGGTGCATCCTCCTCCAACGCAACTGGTGTCAACCCCATCCAAACACCTACTGATGGTGGTTTTACTAGGGGAAGAGATCGCGGGCGGGGTCGCGGCCGTGGTCGAGGGAGCACCCGAAGCAGAGGACGTTCAAGGGGTCGTGGAAGGGGCGGGCTTAGCAGAAGGGGTATCGGTGGGATTACTTCCAGCAACAGCTCTCTGGATCCGTCTCTCGGATGGCGCGTACATACCCCTTCTCATGGAATCGTACTTGAATCTGATTTCTCTAACCAGGTTATCGCAGAAAAGGCACGTCTATTCTGTAACTCTGCCATGGGTCAACTCAAAGTTGAGCTTCTAGCTCGGCTGCTCCCCGAAAAAAGAGCAGGTCATTTAGTGTTGCTGCTGGAGGATCTGCTTTAACAATGTCGTTCGTGGATGGACGAAAGGATAGCTCTTCACGCGTTGAATGTTCCGCCAATCAATATTGCTAACCTTTACCAGTATGTGTCCGTGCTTCTGCTTTCTCACCTGACGGGCTAAGCTTCGAGAAGACGGTTGGGATTCTATCTGATTTGGGCTGCAAAACACCTTCCCTGGAGAGACTTGGATACATAAGCAATAACATTCTTGCTTATTCAACAACAAGCAGAGGGGGCGTGCAAGGATTGTCATGGAGCGCTCAGAGGGATAGGACGCAGTACTTGGATACTTTTGAGAGATCTGCGTTTCGAATGACATGCAAGAATTTCTTAACTCCAATTCACACGTTTGCCACTCTAGATGATGACCTTTACGGCACACGCGCACAGGATAACCAAGTCAAAACTATCAGTATGAGGAAAGCAGATCGTGAGGGTCATAGTGCTGATGCCGTCGCAGATGCGTTGCTTCGACTCACGCTAATGGTAAGATTTCGTCGTAGAGGAGAGCAGCAGGCTACAAACGTTCAACGACTAATAGACCACTTGGTTGAGGGTCGCGGTGAGCATAGTCTGCACGGTCTTATCCTGACGGCTGACTGCGGATATGGGAACATGACTCTGAGCCGAAATCTACTCCGCCACGACATCGGATCTATACTAATAATGCCACAGCATCTTTTAAGGTGCCATCCTTTTGTGGGACGTTCGTTTCTAAACATAGCTAGGTATGACGAGGAAGAAGGTGCATTTGACGAGCACAGATGTGATGGCGATAATGATGACGCTGACAGCTCTGGTGGAGCAGGGTCCGACGGTATCACAAATACAGGAGAAGGTGCTGCAGCGTCCACGGATGGGCAAGGATCTGACATCCTCAATAGACAAGGCATTGATCACAATATTGAAGTCCGAATTTTGTCCATTACCCCAAGCTCCGCTGATCGTCCACGAACCTTTATAATTGATGACGCTACAGATACTGGCCCGGCATGCTTTTTTGCAGTCAAGTATGTCCGGCCTTTGGGGGAACAAAGAGTCGGTATTGCTACTGGAAGATCGCAAGTGACTTCAGTTGCCGTGCGAGAACATGGAACTAAGCATTACAGTAACGTTCTACGTTTTATGTACACGATCCCCTCAGCTATGCCACAGGGTATCTAGACCTAGATCGCAGTGCCGAAGACTGCTCCTATTTCACGGATGTTGTTTTCGAAGAAAGACAATGCTGGTAAAATTGTACCACCGGCTCCGTTTTCGTTGCGTCCCAAAGACGTCGTTGAGCGAGACATCCTAAGCAATTGTGTCGTTCTAACCATTGGACAGCGTTGTGCTGATTGGTTTGTGATGCGACAGTTTCGAGTGACAGGTACGAGTGCCGGAAACATTTTAATGTCGGATAACGATGTTCGCCACAGCATTGGTCTATCAAGTGCCGAGAATGAATCAAAAGCCACACCACTGGATACACTTAAATCCTTTGTTGCCACTTGGTTTAGTTCTACAAGAGCTACTGAAGCCATGATGAGGGGTACAGCTAACGAAGGGGCGGTTTTTGCTGCACTATCTTCGAAGCCTTTCGTAAATGCCATTTATGAGTGCGGCATGCTGGGAAAATCTGACGCCCGGTGGCTTGCTTGTTCGCCGGATGGTGTGGCTTTAATCGACGCTACACAGTTTCAGTTTTAATGTGCAGAACATCCTACTTCGTCCTCCGAGCTGGCTTCTGTGGAAATCAAAACCTCTGTAGCCCGTTCAAGTTTAGATCGAGCACTGGGCAGGGCTACCGTTGACGTCATTTGTTGCTCTGTTGGCGACAAAGCTTTTATTGAATACATCCCAAAAGAGCATGTCGGCCAGATTCTACAACAGATGATTGTACTTTCAGCTAATTACGTTCTTTATGTTTCGGCTGCTGAAGTTGGAATTCTGTTCATTGCTGTGGTTTACTGTGACCAGTGCATACTTGACGTGTGTGTTGAAGCATTAAATAGACGGGCAAGATGTACTGTATCTTGGGCCCATGAAGAAGATTCTACTTTGCCAACGTTCGTTGACCGAGATTCTCGTTACTCTATTGAGAAAAGACTGCCTTTTTGGCGAATCATTAACAACTACGTCAACAAGCGAGGTCCGATCCCACCTATCAAGATTTTTAAGCACGGTTCGCAAAGCCTTTATTCGAAGACGATGGCTGGTGTAGACGGCAGCGCTCAAACCCGAGCCGTTTTACGATCCTCCACATCTTCTTTTGCGTGGGAACAAAAATTAGTTACCCAAACCATCAAGACCGTAGCCGTTAACTCATTTGTTGCTTGGCGTATGTCAAAGAAGGAGCAAATGTTGCGGACTAAGGATGAATTCGGTGACCTGGAACAATTTCGGCATAGTTTAAACAAGGTGCAATCCTTTGCGGACTTCGTGTTCGACGTTTCCAGGGAGCTACTGGTTTATGCAGATACACTGTCTATGGAAAATACTGCCCCAGATGTCGAAACACCTGCAGTTACAGACGGAGAAGCTGCTCGTTTACAGGCAATTGCAAAACGTCGACGGGGCCAGCGCTTGAAGTTTTTCAACACAGCTGATGGGACTAAACTAAGACTTGAAGTCAAGCCCCAACAGCAACGCCAAACGCGCGGAGTGGTTGAAAACTGCTGTTTATGCGGGAGTACTGCAACATCATTACGCAGAAGAACGAGATTTAAATGCCTAACCTGTGATGTTCGGTTATGCGTGTAGACCGGCGCGAGCGCGCGGAGGTCATCGGACGGCCGTGCACGGTATACACGTGGGCCGTTGTGCCCACGTGTAGCGAGCGTGCGCGCATGCCGAGCGGTCGTAATCTGGCGTACGTGTACAGTAGTGCACGTGTCGTCCGAGCGGTAGTCTACGCGTGTTACGTGTGCGCGTTAGCACACGTGTCGTCCGTGCGGTAGTAGCAATTATGGCGCTACCTTTTTAATTGTGTACAGTACCGGCACGCACTAGGCGGCAGGTACTGTGATACTGTACTGGGACAGGTGTCCGAGGCGTCCCTCTGCGGGGTTAAGACCTGGCACCCGTCCCCACCAGTAAACGGGGGCAAGCTCGCCCCCGTCCCTTTGGCGCCTGTATACGTCCGTTTCGGTTGTCTGTCGCGCGCGCTGGCTTCTAACCCGTTACCGGTCGCTCCCGTTCACGCACCACGGGGCGACTGCGCGTAACCGGCCAGTGAGCCACTCCCTTTTCGCGAGCTCGTCCGATCGGTTCAATTAGCGCGTCGCGTCCACGCGGCGTGCTCCTTCGCGACAGCCTCCGCCTCTCACCCAACCCCGGGCGGAGAGGAGTTATCCCACATTTTGGTACTCTTGTGGAGGGGATAACTCTAGAGGTTGAGCCGCACGCGTAGTCGCTCGATCGCTTGCAGAACCGTACGGACAGAAAAGGTTGAGAAATCACCGCGTCGATCGCGAATCGTATTCGACGATGAACCGACCGGAAGAAGGGGGAGACTCCGCCTCCGGGCGTCTGAGCACCCGCAGTGGCAGTGGCGCACCTCGCCCCCGGGTGGAGAACCCGGAAGCCCAGCTGCGACCGCCACCGCGACCGGGCGGCACGCGAGCGTCCGCATCGGATGTTACGCCAGCCGTGTCGGCAGGCACTGAGAATCGCGTCCAATGGATGGTCGACGCGATTCAGCCGCGCATCCAGGCCTGGGTCGAGGAGTTCCTCGCTACGGAACTCCCCCAGGTAGCGCGCGTATGCCTCGACAGAACTGTGCCCGAGCTCGTGGACCCGCACGTACGCAGCGCGATACGACCGCTTTTGGACGAACTTCTACCCGCTCAAGTCCAATGCAAGGTGGTGACCGCGCTCACCACTGTGGATGAAGAATCCCCGTCCGGTACGTCTCTAAAGGGAGCGATCAGTTCCGCCGTGGCCAATCGTCTGGCCACGACCTTCGCCGGAGCAGGAGTCGACGCACGCGAGCAGCGCGACTCAACCGCTCCGGATTCTACGGTAACGCACGCTGAACCGATCGGCGCCGCACCCGGGATCGGTACAATGGCCTTCACCCGGAGGGTAAGACCATTTACCTCCCACCAATTTATGGTGCTACAGGAGGGTCCACAGAAAATGGCCCTCCCGTACTCGCCGATACAGCTGGCCCCTGCGGGACAGAAAACCGCCCGGGGCGCTTCGCGACAGAAAAGCGACAGCCGTATCGGTCGGGCAGAAGAAGCGCACCCGGCGGTCAAGGCTACAACTCGGAGGGTACAGAAAACCCCTCCGAGGAAGAAGACACAAGACGTCGCCACAGGGCGACGCGCAAGAACCGCGACGGACGCTACGCGCGATACCGCGATGCCGGAGGGTTCGGTTACCCCTCCGATGATAACGGCGAAGGACGCTATACTCGATACCGCGATGCCGGAGGAGGTGGATACCCCTCCGATGACGAGGACACCGAGTCGGACGGATCGCGCAAAAGCGACCGCAGAGGCCGCAACGCGCGCGGCCGACGTCGGTTCCGGCGAGAAGACTCCGATCCGTAGCGCTACAGTAGCCCCGGCGGAGAAGGAGACCGCCATCGCAGGGGCGGAGACCGCCGGTCTGCCCCGAGGCGGGATCCGAAACGGTTGCCGGTGATCAGGCCGCTGAACGACCTGTTCACCAAGGCCGTCGACTACCGCACGTATGCTGGAAAATCGCAGCGCGCGCTACGACGCGAGTACCGCGCGGCGATTTAACCGTTATCGGAAGAAGTTGGACGTCCAGCTGAAAACTCACACGTTCGGTGGTCAAGATCCAATCGCGGTGCTAGGGTTTCTCGCGCGCTTCAAGATGGCCTGCGACCACAATGGGGTCAGCGAAGGCGCGGCCGTATGGTGTTTCCAGTTCTATTTGACTGGGCAGGCTCACGGCTTGCTCCAGTCCAGGCTACGCGGGAACACCATGGCGGTCGATGCGGAGGAGCGCGATATGCTCGAAACCTACGCGGAAGTTGTTAACTTTTTATTACGCACGTACGCGACTGACGAAGTTATTTCCGAAGCGGTCGGTGATGTCACCTCCTTTCGTCAGAGCTCTAGTATGACGGAGGAGGTGTACAGTAACCAGTTGTGGGACAAGGCGTTGCGCTGCGGGACCGTATTTTCGGACAGGCGCTTGAAGTCCCTTTTCGTTGAGGGACTTCTGCCAGCGACGTGCGCGCAGGTGCGGAATTATCTCGCGACGCATCCGGGCGTGGACTACCAAGCAGTGGCACGCTACGCGCATGCGATAGGCGAGACGCACCGCTCGGCTCGAAGACAGGCGACCTCGCTCGCGTCGCCTCAAGCACCGTCCGATTCGGTGAGAAGGTTCACGCGCAACGGGCGGACAACGCCCGTGCTGTCTGTCGAGTCCCTGTCTGAACTCCCGACAGCGCGCGGAACCGAAACGGAGGAGATACTGGCGGTGACGGACCAGTCGGCGACGCCGAGCTCGCTTAGCTCGCCGCCGACTAGCTACCATCCGTCACCTGCCTCGTCCCCGGCGGGCGCACCGGTGGCGCCCGCCCAACACGGTGACGCGCGCACACATCCGTACGGAAGTCCAGTACAGAACCAGCGGGTCCGGTTCCTCAACCAAGGATTACCTGGACCCCCGCCGTGTCGGTTCTGTCTGGACCTGTCCCACCGACAGGAGCAATGTCCTGTGGTGGCGGATAGCGCGCTGCGTTCGAAGCTTTTGCAGGCCCGCGAGGCCATTTTTATCAAAAGCTTCGGATCCGTCAAGGTCTCCGCCCAGGTTCGCCGTTCGAGCGCCAACCGCCGACCGCGTGGCGAAATTCGCGTGCGCAGACTCCCACGGAAATCAACGTGGTCGAGCCGCGCGAGGCCGTCCAATCGGTAGAACCCGCGCTACCGCTGACGGACGAGGAGCCCGAGGACCTTGGGTTGACGGGGGAAGCCGGGGAGGACGCGTAGAGGCGTCGACGATCGTCTCCGTGCCAAGCCTCAATAAACAAGGCACCCCGTCGACCGCTTCGGTACGCGCGCAATCGCAGAGCCGAACGGACGAAGCGGCAATTTGCTTCTTCAAGAAGCAAAATTATAAGGTCACCGCAACGGTCGGACAACGACGCGCGATGATGCGCGCCATCACGCCGGTTCTAGATTCGGGCGCCGGCCCGAATCTAATCCACCTACGCTGTGCGGCAGAACCGTGACGCGCTGCCATCCAGTCGGCGCGGAGCCCGCCGCTCATCGACGCTTCGAATAGGTCGATGAAGGCCCTCGGCGAGCTCAAGCTGTACGTCCGGATTGGTGAGTTCGTCGCGCGCGTGCCGTTCTTGGTTGTCACCAACCTTGCGGTGGACTGTATCCTCGGAACCACGTTCCTGGATCGCCACGTGAAGGCGATCCTGCCACCGCAGAGGAAGGTGCTGTTCAATCATGCGCCGTCGGTAGCGCTGACGGGAGTCACACCCTCGAGGCACGACCGCAAGATGGCCTCGAGGGGACCGTCGCAGCAGCTCCTGCAGGAGGAAAATTCGGCCGACCGGAAGCGCGCGCAGTTCCCGACGAACGTACCGTCACGGAAAATTCGCGTGGTCAAGGGGGTGACAATACCCCCGATGACCCAAGCGATGATACGCGTCGCAACACCGGTTGGGGGGCTTTGCTTCCTGCAAAACCACCCCAAAACGGCGCATAAGAATTTATGCCTGATGGCCCAGGGGGTCATGGACCTCCTCCCGGGCGAGCCGTTTACGGTGCTCGTTAGCAACTTCGGAAACCGCGCGGCCCACGTCCCCAAGCATACCGTTGTCGGTCTCGCGTTGCCATCCCCCACACACATCCTGACACTTGGCGTGCCGGTCCCCGGAGAGGCCGACGCTAAGGAAGGGGGAGGGAACAAAAATAATTCCTCGACCGCTACGGAGGAACAGGCGCGACGCGAACAACCAGTTACGGACGATGGCAGAAGACAGTCCTCCACCGCTACGGAAGGATACGCGCGCTGCAAAGAATCCGCTACGGACGAAGGCAGGATTAATACCCCACCCACCGGGGAATGTGCGCGACGAGAAGGACCCGTTACGGACGATGGCAGAATTAAATCCACGACCGCTACGGGAGGAGGCGCGCGACGCAAAGAACCGGAAACGGATGACGCCCACAGTGGCAATCCCGCTAACGCGGATGAGCGGACCGATACGGACGTGGCGAAGACCCGCTCGTGGGAAGAAGACGTCCATATTGGTGCAGAAAACAGTACCGTCCGGTCGGAAATTATGGACATGCTGTCCGAGTTCAAGGACATGTGGTCCGGCCACTTGGGTAAGATCGATGCTACGAAGCATCGCATCGAGCTGAAGCCCGGTGCGAAGCCGATATACCAAGCACCGTTCCGAGCCGGACCCATCTCGCGCGAGAAGGAGAAGAAGGAAATCGACCGCATGCTGCGCGCGGGAGTCATCGAACCGACATCGGCCGAGTGGGCGAGCCCCGTGGTCTTCGTCCGTAAAAAGGACGGGACCATGCGGTTCTGCGTGGACTATCGCAAGCTAAACGCCGTTACGGTTTGCGACTCCTACCCACTACCGCGCATGGACGAATGTATCGACTCGCTCGGCAATGCCACTGTCTTTACCACGCTAGACTGCAATAGCCGGTATTGGCAGGTGGAGATCGCCGAGGAGGACCGCGATAAAACAATGTTCGCGTCGCATTCGGGCTTCTACCGCTTTCTACGCATGCCGTTCGGTCTCAAAAACGCGCCGGCGACATTTCAACGAGCGGTCGACATCATCCAGTCCCGCATGAAATGGGAGACCGCGTTGGTCTACCTCGATGACGTCATTGTCTACTCGCGAACCGTTACGGAACATATGGCACACGTGCGCGAGGTACTACGGCTTCTACATACCGCGGGCGTGTCGCTAAAATTGCCGAAGTGCGCGTTTTTCGACACCTCCGTAACCTATCTCGGGCACGTCATTCGTCCGGGACGGTTGGAGGTAGAGCGACGCAACGTCATCGCGATCGAGCGCGCGCGCGCCTACGAACCAAACGGAACTGCGATCCTTTCTCGGGATGTGCAACGTTTACCGACGGTTTGTGCAAGGATTCGCGAAGATCGCAGCGCCGCTGAATAAGAAGACCGGCAAGAATCAGCCCTACGAGTTCGAGATCTTAACCGATGCGGAATACGCGGCGTTTGAGGAATTGAAGCGGCGCCTTGTGTCGCCACCAATCCTCGCGCTGCCCCGCTACGGACACAAATATACGCTGGACACCGACGCGTGCAGACACCAAGTGGGTTGCGCCCTTCTACAGGAGCAACCCGATAGAGGTACCCGACCGATCGGATATTGGAGCCGCGCGTTGACCGATGCGGAGCGCAATTATACGACTACCGAAAAAGAATGCTTGGCCGTAGTGTGGAGCATCCTCACCCTACGGCCGTACCTATACGGAAGCGCGTTCAACCTCCGCACAGATCACGAGGCCCTACGCTGGGTCCTCAATTTAGCGGACAGTTCCGGTCGGCTCGCTCGCTGGCGCCTGCGCTTGGCGGAGTACGACTACGAGGTACAGTACCGCCAGGCGTCAAACACCAACTCGCGGACGGCGTATCGCGCTTACGTACCGATGGAGGAGACACCGAACCGGTCGATGATGAGGTCCCGTGCTTCGCGGTCCAGTACGATGAGGGCAGCGAGGCCCTCCTGGACAATGTGCACTGGGACCCGCCGCAAGACCGTCCGGACGGTTGTCACGCGCTCGCGATAACTCCCGAGGAACGCAACGCTGCGTCCATCTCGGTTCAGGAATTTCCACGCGAACAAGCTGAGGACGCCTTCTGCCGCTTCGCCGCGGAAACCGTCGGGACGCCGAACTCGAAGTTCGACATCGACCGTTACGGATTTCTCGTGAGGACGTCCCCGCGGGACGGGACCCTGCAGCGCGTGGTACCGACTCGGTTGCGCCCCCGGGTACTGTACCTGGCACACCATCCGAGGTTGGCAGGTCACCCGGGAGCGACGCGTATGTGCTACACCCTTCGCAGGGAGTACTACTGGCCACACATGGCCAGCGACGCGTTTTCGACCGTACGGAATTGCACCTCGTGTGCTGCGACCCGCGGGACGCTTGTCAAGAACCAAAAGGATCTCAAGCTGTTCCCCGCCGCGGGCCCCTTGGAGTTTGTCGCGATGGACCTCCTGGGGCCCCTGCCCAAGACCGCGCACGGAAACCAACACGTGTTGGTAATTACCGACCGGTTCTCCAAGCTAACGCGCAGTATCCCGCTCCGGACCACAACCGCTTCGGTTGTCGCAAACGAGTTTTTGGACAACTGGGTCTACGTTTACGGAGCGCCGCGCTACGTACTAACCGACAATGGCCCCCAGTTCGCTGCGAAATTCTTCGACGCGGTATGCGCCCTCCTGGAGGTGCGGCATTATCTCACGACGGCCTACCACCCCCAGTCGAATGGGCAGACCGAACAGTTCAATCGCACGCTGGTGCAACGCCTCCGGCACTACGTGGAGAAGCACCAGCGCGATTGGGACGACTACGTGCAGCCGCTGACCTTCGCGTACAATACGCAAGTCCACCGGTCGACGGAGACGACTCCGTTCGACCTGGTGTTAACGCGGCCACCGTCCGGCTTAATCCTCCCCGGTACTGTGCTGCAGGACGCGGGGACCCATCGAGAGGACCCGTGGACCCCGGTGCAGTACAAGCGCGCTACGCTGCGCAAGCTTCGCGACGCTCTCGACCGCGCGCGGACGAAATTAACCGCATCGCAAAAGCGGTACAAGGACGATTTGACAAGAAGGTCCGCTTCCGTCCAGTCGTTACGGCGGGCGATTTTGTCGTGTTGATCGCGCGCCCCGCCCGTTGACAAGCGTCGAGCGACGCACGCGCGCGCAAGGTACGACCGGAACGGACGAGCTCTCTGTCAAACTTCTACCAAAGACAGAGGGGCCGTTTCGCGTGCGCTCCGCTACGGACACCACGGTCCTCATCGAGCAGGACGGTGTGGAGAACCGCGTGAGCATCGACCGCGTCACGAAAATGCCGCGCGGGCCGGGGGATACCGTCACCTCGGCCATTCCATCCGCATCGGACGCACAAGCCGCAACGCCCCGCGCGGAATACGTCGTTGACTGCATCGTCGGACACCGTATGACCCGCGGCGGCATCGAGTACAAGGTTCGCTGGTACGGGTACGCCGCTTCCGACGATACCTACGAGGCCTCCGAGGGGCTCCCGCAACCTTTAATCGACCGATATTGGCGTACGCGCCAAGGACGGACAAGCGCGCTCGCGTAGCGCTTCTTCCGGCCTCGCATGGCCGAACCGTCAGGACGACCTCGCTCGCGCGCGTCGCGAACTGCCGCCCGCGCGCGCCAAAAAGAAAAGGCAAGGAACAGCGCTAATCGGCTCTGTTTACTGTGGGCGAAGCCCCTAATGGGCTACGCGAAAGGGGGCGACCAACGGGTCGGGGCTCAAGAACGACGCGTGCGCTTAGCCGGCGGAGCCGCCGCGGCATCTTCGGGCGCGGGGCGCGAGGCTCCGACCGTAGCGGCAGGCATCGGCGGCGCCGCGAGACGTTGGCTGACGACCGCGAGGATGTCCTGCACGCCGCGGAAGTTCTCGTGATGCTCGACGCGCTCACGCTCCGCCGCGGTGGAGGCCTCTCGGAGTGCCGCGACGGTCGTCTCCAACTGCTTCACTTGGTGCATCCACTCGCGCGCCTGCAGCAGCGCCTGCTCAACCGACGAAGGAACTGTTGCCCCCTCGAAGGAGCAAGCGTACTGCAGGGCAGTGAACGCGGCCTCCTCACGGAGGCGCTCCGGGGAAGACCGGCCGGACGGTTGCGGAGCGGAAGGAGGCAGCATCGGAACGGGACGATGATCGCCTTCGGTACCGGTCACCACGCTGATGTGTGGGGGGCTTGAGGTGGGGGCCGAAATTCCCACTACACCGGGGGGTTCTCTTAACCCCTTCGGTGAGTCGCTCTGGATCGAGGCCACGCGAGCGGATCCGCCGCGGGCCGGTACCGCGGTCTCGACGACGCTTCTCACCGCACCGGTTCCCGCATCGCGCGGCGGCGCGACATCGGCATCGGCAAGCAAGCCGCCCGTGTCACCCGCGTCGACCGTGTCGACTGCGCCGTCCACGTCGACCGCGACGGTCGCGTCCGCTGGATCGGAGGCCGCCCTGCTACCATCGGCACCGGTCTCGGCCTCGGCTCCGGAGGGCATTGGTAGGGTACACCGCTGGTTCCAGCTGAACCACACCAAGTCCGGCCGGCCGCTCCAATCCATACCCTCGGTGAAGGCCAACAGCTGCGTCGCGTACGTCGCGTCAAACGCCGTACCCTCGAGGATCTCCGCGATACCGACCGAGCGGATTAAATCGATGAGCCCCGCCGAGAGGCGGAAGAGCAGGCCGCGCTCACCAAACGGTTCCTCGCGCCGCGCGATCAGCCGCGGGTCGGGACACTTCGTGAAGAACGGCAGTCCCTCGCGAGCGGCGTGTAAGAAGCACAGGAAGGCCAAGACCGCCCATTCGGAAAGCATGATCGCGTGCACCAAGACGCGCGTTCGCTCCGTTTCCGCGGATTTCGATCGGCCGAGCGGCAACCAATGCGCCGCCACGTACGCCATGACGCTCGGCGTCGGTACGCACAGGTACTCCGGCGCCTCGAACGTCGACCAGTTCGGCGGGAGCGCGGGGTACAGGCCGCACCGCGCGGCGCTGGGCACCGAGAAAAACTCGGTGCTGTGCCACATGTGGAAGAAATCGTCCACCCGGCACCAGCGCAGCCGACTCTCGCGCGCTGCGTCCTCATCCCACCGCGCTCGGTTCGAAACGCTGTACCAGCTGTCGAAAGGCCGCGTAAAGGCCACCAAGCAGACGTCGGGCGCGAGGCCCTCGTAGCGGCGATACCGACCGAAGAGGCTCAGCAGCGAGACGTGGTACTTTTCCTCGCCCTCGCAGCGGACATAGAGCAAGTCACTGCCCATCGCGGCCGGCGTCCGGCACGGAGCGTGACGCCATCGCGCCTTCCACGCGCCGGCGCGGTTCTCTTGCGCCACGGCACCGCGTCCGGACGGAGTCTTGATCGCGCGCACCATCGGAATGGCCGCGAACCTCGCTGCGTCCAGCAAGTTCCGCTGAACATACTCCTCGACCGTAAGCGGAGGCTTGCGGCCCGCGGCGCGTCGGCGTGCCCGCCGGCGGCGGTGGTCCATCGAGGACCCGGGCCACAGCGACCGTACGGAGCCGACGCCGCTGCGCAGCCAGGCCGGGGTACTCGGGGCGGTGAATACCCGCCCCAGCGACGTTGTCGCCCTCCGTCCGACCGGTGCAAGCGCTACGCTACTCGACGGCGCCGGCGCTGCGTACGGCGCCTCGGAAGCGGCCCCTGTGAGCGCCGTGCCCGCAGCGGGCAGCGGCGACATGGGAGGCGACCGCACCTCCACGGGGAGCCCCGGGTCCGCCTCGACTGTTCTTGGAGCCACGCCCCCGAGGGGCAGCGGCGAGGACTGTGTTGCTTGGGCGCCCAGCGGTGGCGAACCGACCGGTACGGCGAATCAATTGGCGCTTGCACGGGCCCCGCCACGCCAGTGGACAGATGCAGGCCGTCGCGAAGGCGTCGCCGCGGTTGGAAGGTGGGACCGACCGGCGCCGCTGCCGGAGCCCGAGGCGGGTTCAACGGCTGTCTGTACGCGCGCACAGTAGAAGTGTCGCGATGACCGTCCATGGGTTGGTGGAAGAGCCGCTGTAGGGGGATGTCGTCGTCGCTGTCGGAGGAGGTTTCTGAGTTCGCAGGGGAGTGTTGGGGAAGAATTGGGGGGTCAGTGTGGATCGCGTGGGGAGAATCGGAAGACGCGCTCTCCGAATCGGATGAACCCGCGGCGTTATATACCGCCAGCTCGCTGACGAGCCAGGGGGCATGATCGTCCGCACGGAGGGGCTTCTGTCCCCGCATCGTGCGCGATAGAAGGAAACGTCCGTAACGGACCCGCGCGGTCGAGTAGAGAGTCGCTACGGGGACGTAGCAAAAGCTTAGGGGAGAGGTCTGTAGTATAATGACCGGCGCGAGCGCGCGGAGGTCATCCGACGGCCGTGTACGGTATACACGTGGGCCGTTGTGCCCACGTATAGCGAGCCCGCGCGCATGCCGAGCGGTCGTAATCTGGCGTACGTGTACAGTAGTGCACGTGTCGTCCGAGCGGTAGTCTACGCGTGTTACGTGTGCGCGTTAGCACACGTGTCGTCCGTGCGGTAGTAGCAATTATGGCGCTACCTTTTTAATTGTGTACAGTACCGGCACGCACTAGGCGGCAGGTACTGTAATACTGTACTGGGACAGGTGTCCGAGGCGTCCCTCTGCGGGGTTAAGACCTGGCACCCGTCCCCACCAGTAAACGGGGGCAAGCTCGCCCCCGTCCCTTTCGCGCCTGTATACGTCCGTTTCGGTTGTCTGTCGCGCGCGCTGGCTTCTAACCCGTTACCGGTCGCTCCCGTTCACGAAACATGGGGCGACTGCGCGTAACCGGCCAGTGAGCCACTCCCTTTTCGCGAGCTCGTCCGATCGGTTCAATTAGCGCGTCGCGTCCACGCGGCGTGCTCCCTCGCTATAGCCTCCGCCTCTCACCCAACCCAGGGCGGAGAGGAGTTATCCCACAATGCGGAAGAACACACGCGGGACAGCGCAAGAGCTGCTGGGGTATTTGGCATGAAGCCGTGCGTCTATCTGTATGTGACACTCTAACTGAAGCAGCTGAATCTGATGACACGGCACCGCCGCAACAAGACTCGAACAGAGGCGTTGATGTTGCGTCCGCTCGTGAAAGAGTACGCCCACGAAGAAATCTGACCAACGAAGATGACAGACCCCGTTCGAGGCAGCGGACGGGCGGCAATGGAATCGTTCAGAACCAAAGGGAATTGGAGACGTTACTAGCAACTCGGGACGATAGCAGTCCTCATTCGCGGCAGCAGGCTCCTCATTCCCTCGATTCAGATCCTGCAGTCAGAAAATCCACCAGGATTGCATCCCGCTCAACCTAAGAATGAATCTGAGCACATCTGGAACTCCATTTGGAGCTTCCAAATGAACACTAAAGTGCGCATTTTGCTTTTTTGGGGGTCAAAACCCCTGCCCTAGTGTCTAAACGACAAGCAATTTGACCTCATATGAGGCCAGCTTTTTTTTGCAAAAATATATAAATTAAATCGAAACTTTAAAACATTCAGTTTGGACACCATTTCTTTAACGTATACGCGCTCGGCAATAACATCTTGCAAAACATTGGGATGGCGGTTGTCAATGCACAGAGAGAGTAAGAATCTAATGAACTATCAATGATGAGGTGACTTTTTAAACAGGCGTTTTGGTTTCGAAGATATCAACATAAAACGTTTTGAGGTTGGTCAAAAAAGGCTCCTTTTTGGGCATTTTAAAAATGGCTGGAGAAGACGTGCAGATCTCACCAAACTCCACCCTTCCACAACGCAGAAGTCAACTGCCGTGTCGAGAGTATCTTTTTTCCATCTTGTTGAGCTAGCACAAGTCGAAAAAAATAAGTTGAAAAGTGACCTCATATGAGGTCATTTGTCACCTAGACACTAGACCCCTCCATTTGAACCTCAGTCGTGCGTTCAATTTTGGACTGTCGGCCATTCTCTTCCACCAGATGTACCAAAGGACCACAAAGTGTCCCCTGGTGGACTGGAATGATTGAAATTGCTTGCATTCTCAAGTTTTGAGGGCAGAGAGCTCAATGAACACTAAAGTGCTCATTTACAAAAATAGTAGGGATATGACTCCTTAGATTATTCCAAAAACTCTACTGCTGATTTCTTGGCGAAGCGGAACTTTGCTTCGTTCTGAGAAAGTCTCCTTGCAACAACAAATCCTCTCACTTGCGCACCACGGGTCTGCCCCTTACCGCGAGCAACTGCGCTCGCGCTCGCGCTCGCGCTCGCTCACAGACCGGTGTTTCCCAATAGCCCCGAGCTGTAGCTCCTACCGATCTGCACTGAACAGGGCGTTACATAACGTAACAACTCACAATTTGGTAAAAGTAATGACTGCAGTTTCTGTAACCTCAATCTACGCGAAACCACTGGAGGCAGATCGAATGTGATTCTGCAGTTGGTGTACTCTACTTCACAGAAACACTATGAATGTCGAAAATGTTGAAAGCGATGCGTTGGGTGTTTTCATCGAGAAGGCCATCGCACTCTCTTTTACGCAGGATCTGACTCTCGTCCTTATATTTGAACTAGAGGTTGGCGTGGCCTCTTCGGGGACATCTATCGTGTCACATTCACAAGAGATGTACCCTTAAGGGTAGCATGTATAGAAAACTCAACGTACTCTACAGCAGCAACGGAATTTTCGTTTACATCTTCTACTATTGATTTTAAGAATTAAAGACGTACTACTTCTCTGACGGTGAGATGGCTGACTTTTCTGGTATAGCAGGACATGATTCCTTTTGTCTGTGAATGTATTACACTGCTATTCGTTCTTCATCTCCAACTTCCGCTTGTAGTCGTTTTTTCAGAAGAAGTTGCGCATGCTCTGGCTCTTTGTTCGTTCGTCGCAGTTCTGATACTGACCGCCATTCTGCGTCCCGAGTGGATTTCTCGCAGCGAAAACAGAATTTCCCACTATCGTTGCTTGTAGATATCCGAAGATATTCGGCAATCCGCCAGGATAAACCGCCGTCCTTCTCATCAAAAGGTTAGAAACTTCAAAAGATGCACACACACTCTCTGCCCCATAAACAGTCAGTGAGAGAAAATTGGAAATAGATTTACGGTACGGTGATCCATGGTGAAATGCTGTGATGGCAACGTTGTGAGAAGGCGAATAAGAGAAACTTGTTGTGAAAACTACGAAAACCCTAGCACTTTGTTGGCCATTCCTGATGTTGTGCTTGGAGATGAAAGACTACGGGGTTGCGGCAAAAAAGATGGCTTACTGGTTGTTTAACCGATGCATGGCACTTTTCACGGCCTTCTCTGTGAGGCTCAATACCTCTTCTCGATTTTTTGTCGCCTCTGGATGTTTTGCGTTTGACGAATTCATGCCGGGCCCAACATCTGCGATTCCGTCCAGTTCCTCGAATAATTTTCGTACATCAGCGAACTTTGCTTCTCCTCTCTCAACTCTCTCTTGGAAACCTTCTTTCCGGCAAACGGTTACAATTGAAGCAGCAGAAGCAGAACGGTGGCTGTTTGTGGAATATTGGTTCCTGGGAGCTTGGAGGTCGAACAGTTCTTTGTTTGCCTCTTCAGTTGTCATCCGATGGTAAACTGGTAGTAAGATCGGCCCTGCGGTCTTGCTCTTCTTTGCATATTTCGAACGTTTGAGGGCATATGACAAATCCTCCTGGTTTGTTTCCCGAAACGCAAATTCTGGTGACAAGATGAAAACGAAGATTGCTGCTGACCTCAGTGCGCGATTCCTTGCTTCACGAACGTCTTCTCCAGGAATCAACGACTGCTTGCCGCAAAAACTGGAGATGCCTTTCTTGGTCAATCTGGCATGAAGTGGGATGGCTATGGTGTTTTTGTCGAGGTCACAGAAGCTGATGAATACCGTAAATTCTGGCTTAGCTTTCACTCGAGTGCCCTTAGCTACGTTCTTTTCCCCAGGCTTGGTATGGCAATGTGTCTTTTTATCATCACAAGCCTCTGGAGTCGCCTTTGGATCCCTCTTCGGTTCAGGTAGACATGACTTCTTATGATTTGCACTCGGATTCGACCTTTTATCCTTAGTGGACTTCTGTGGTACGCAATTGTCACCGGAGCAATTGTCTTTCCGCTCTAAAGTCGTCTCCTTGCGGGGTTTAGAAGCCTCTAACTTATCCGGGACATGCACGGTGCCGAAAACACGAATATATTTCTTCCTGAACGACTCTACCTCGCCTTTGGTCGATGGTCGACACCCGTGATGATTCTCTTTAGTGATATACTTGCCAGCGATATTCTTCAGCTTATCCACGATCGCACGAGCCCTCTCTGCAGCATCCCGGAACCCATCCACCCTCTGCAACACCGTTTTCAGCTCTGCGCTCTTCTCTTCTTGCGACTTGTTAGAGTTAAGGGTATTCAACAATATGTGCAGCACGTTAGCAGGCTTGGAGAAATTGAGAGCGTCGTGCCGCATTAGGGTCTCTAATTGCGATTTATCGGCGGAGGAAAAGAAGGCGGGGTCTTGTTTCACAAGGTCCCGTTTGAGGTTAAGAATGCGATGTTTGAGGTTGTGGGAGCGGTACACCGCGATAAGCTCAGTGAGAAGCTTGGTGAGCTTTGAATTCTGATGACGGGTAACGCGGTGGGCGAGGATAGAGTCACCAAAAGATATGGCACTGTGCAATCGGTTCAGAATTGCGTCGAAGGCCATAGACGCGTCTAGTAAAGTGTTTAGATTCATGGGGGAAGGCTGAGAGATGGGAAGGCCAAGAGAGGATACGATGGTAAGAGTGCGGAGGAATGGGGGTGCAGTGGACAGCAGCTGGCGCCCTTATAAAGCGGAGACGTATACGGCATGGGAGGGTCGGGATGCAATGTTTCGGAAGACGAAGATAGCGAGTGGATCAGGATCCAACAAGAGTAGAGCGGACGAGATATACGTAAGACGTGTACGAAATATCACGGTGCCGGATAAAGATGTTCATGGAAAGTGGAACGTCGGACCAAAGGGAGATAGGAAGGGGGGATGGGGCGAGGCAGGAGCGATGGTAATATACTATTCGTAATATAGTATTCGAATGATATGAGTTAAGGACGTGGACTTCGGGATAAGAAGTCTGCAAAATACTGTACCATGGACTCAGGTTATAACCTGAGTGCATGGTACAGTACTCAGATTGTTGGCTGCTGAAGGCATGAGGTAACATGGGCATCACACCAAATGCTAATGATTTTCGATAGATACCTATTCCTATTGGTGTTCGTCTTCCGGATCATGCGGGACAGCAATGCTGAGCTGGCTCCTCCTTCATTGTATTGTCATAAACTGTACTTGTTGGCGGTCGTCAACCAGTTCAGTTTCACATAATTTTACACGTACAGGCTCCTTTGCAGACACGCACGCAAAGATGCTGCGTCCCCCGCCAAAACCGTCTCTGCACCTCTGCAGCTGTGTCATAGATAGACTTCCATCCGACATCACAAACTTTGGAAGGGAGTGTTATAACTGAATATCCGACAGAAATGTAAGCGCAAACGCCCGTTACCGCTGTCGGACCACAGTTGTGCGCAGCTCTGTTTATGCCGACAGTTGCAGTTTTTGCCAGAGAGCCGCACAACCAAGATGTAAAGTCGCCACCCCCCCCC
>NW_005179124.1:0-63170 GCF_000350225.1 Chondrus crispus | reverse complement strand
GTTTCTACTCGTTTCTCTCGTCGCGCTCTTTTCGACGCCCAGAGATGAGTCGATACAGGAGTGTCCACTTGATATGTGCGGAAATGAGTTTTATTAGGTGGCCATATATCTTCGAAGCTCGCTGACCTTTAAGACAGAGTCGCACGCTATCTCGTCGGGCCACGTTGTCTCATTGCCTAGGGTCCTCTGGAAGTGGATAGATGTTGATTGACGGACTTGGATTCCATGGGGACACGCCCTTCCAATGGCATCTGCGCCATGCCAGCTTTGTCAGCATAGTGCCCCAGAGAGAGTGAAAACTGCAACCTTCCATAGCGACGCCGCGCCAGTGCTCGCTGCTTGTTGGCAACGCATCCCCAAAAATTCTTTTGGGCCACATCCCAAATATACTTGTGCCGTATGCTCTACAAGGACATTCGATAAACAGGCAAATTATACCTCCTTCGTTTCCTCTGATGCACGTGCATTTGTATCTGAGCCACGCACCCTCACTCTTTAAGTTATTGTTGCAACGCTATCTTCCGTTTATAAACCTATCTTCCTCACCGGTTGCCAAGTCCACTTCGCATCCCATCTCATCCGTGCTCCCATCGTCTCGCAACCCCACGGCCACCATGGCCCCCTTCTTCTTCATGAAGCTCCACACCGTCTTCGACGTCTCTACCGCCCTCGCCACTCTCCACCACCCCTTGCATCAGGCCGTCGAAGCGGCCAACTCTCTTCTCTCGCACCGCCAGCACCGAGCCCTCTCCGAACTTGTCGCTCTCTACAGCTCACATAGATTGCAGCCCCGCCTGCAAAGCCTGGCCTGCGACCTGAGTCGTCAGACTCCAGCCTCGCTTTCATCTGCCGACAGGACCCGCCTGGAGGAACTTCAGAAGCACTATAGTCTCAACTTCTTCACTCCCGCCAACGCCCTCCAGAACGCTCTCGCAGTCGTCGAGTCGAGTGCGGAAGAGGAAGAGAAGGACAAAGCCGTGAGGAAGTTGCTGGAGGAGATCGACGACTTTCGCAAGACTGCCGAGAGAGCATGCCAAATCGTCAATGATATCAAGGATGTGCTACGCAAGTACCTATCCAATGAAAGTATTTGTGGGCCAAGCCACTCGAAGAGGAGCGTGTCAGATTTGAACTGTGAGATGTCAGTCGGATCAACAAATTTGTCGCTGGCCCCGCCTGGAATCTTGAGAAACCGAAACGATGGGTACTTGCAACCGCGGTTGTCGGATGATAGAAGTGGTGGGCGCCATCGGAAAAAGTCAGTCTCGTTCGAAGCTGAGAAACCCAAGCCCAAGCCGAAGCCCAAGCCCAAGCCCACGATTCATGAAGAGGGCGGAAGGCCGAGCAAGACTCTTGAAAGTGAGCACCACCACAAGGCCAGGGCCCGCAACGATGTAAAGCAAAAGGCCTGTAGATCCAATCGCCATCAAGAGCAGCCTGATCGGCATGCTGAGAAGAGTGTCGAAAAGAGGGAGAGCTTGCGAAAAAGCCCCGAGTTCACTGTGTTTATCAGTCATTGTGGTGAGGACAAGCAAAAAATGGCCATCCCGCTGCATAAGAAGTTGACAGAATTGAGCATTTCCAGTTTTGTGGACCACTTGTCGATGAAGGCAGGCCGAAACGGCCATGAAGCAATGAATCATGCTATGAACGTAGCACAGATCGGAGTGTTCATCGTCTCGCCTGAGTGCGTTCCGCGAGAATGGCCTATCAAGGAGTTGTCTTGTTTTCTCAAAAGGTTGGAAGAAGCGAAAAAGAATAACACGAAAAAACCGATTCTTATACCGCTCTACTACCGGATGAATGTTGAGGAATCGAAGCACAGGCTGTTCGGGATGCCCAGCTGTCATGGCGGAGGTACAGCCTGCCGACTTGAGGGTTTCCGCAAAAGAGTCGAACGGGGAGAGGCGTCGTATGCGGATGTCAGAAAGTGCTTCCAGGACCTTGCCAAAACCACTGGTATCGAGTATACTGCTATCGAGAACAAGCTGGCTTCCCCCAACGCCAATACGCCAGAAGCGCAACAAAACCGTGACAAATTACTGAAAGACGTTGTCAAAGCCATTGTTTCACACATGAGCGTTTGATATGGCAGCAGTGCTGGTTTGCAATGTTTTACATCCGTCTCACTCTTTGGAATGATCTAGGCAACGTAATCAGAAGATAGTCTGGGGCGGATGCTACTCCTTGCAATGAGCTCTGCGGCTAAGAATATATTCCGTTTGTGTCTATACATTGATAGCTCAATTCTAACCAGAGATCAATAAACGCATCTTGTACTTATCATCTGAGAATCTGTAAGAATCTGTGAGGTTCGCACCCCATAGGATATTTCATAGTTTATAATCTTGAGTGATTTAGGTCTGAGAGCTGCATAAAAGAGCCCTGCCAATATTTTGTAGTGGAGAGGGTGTTCAGTGTACGGTTAGCATGATGCAATTTATCCAGGGACAGGGATTTCATGATTCTTAACTTCATTGTTGACTCGGTTCTTTTCTTAAGCATATCAATATGATGGCATGGTTGAGAACTTCACTTTCTTCTAGAGATGGACTAGGTGAACCAACCACACCGGGAGGAATCGTATCGGTAAACAACGCTATTGAGTCTCATGAGTGAGCATGTAACATGATGTGTATACCAATTTACGGGGTACATGGGGTATTCTAGAAAGGCAAAATCAATGCTAGTTGCTCAAAATATCTACCCGATTGCTACATTGTGAAGTAGGGAATTTAGATCACTGTCTCCGTGTGTGACTCTACATTTGTATTTCATAAGGAATGTTGATGAAATCGAAGAATTCTAGGGACGTGTCGAAACAAAAAAAATTTATGTCACACGCATAGCACCGTCATCTACTGACTCAGATTGTGTTTTTTATTTGGGTCTAGAAGTATCTGCGGGCTCTGGAGAAAATTTTGAATCCCTCTAGGCCCTGCCCAGAACCAAGAAAGCACGAATTCTTAATTTATCGCAGAGAGAGAAAAAAGATCATGAAGCGAGGAAATTGACAACATGTCCGACGCAACAGACTCGGCGAAAACAAGCAACAGAGGCGGGGCTCGTAGTGGGGCTCTCTTAATACCGAAGTTGAAAAGCGAATTCGATAGCATCCGTAGTTTGTATGAGCTTCAAGTAATGAATTCGTATCATGCCGTTGAACGTGGAGCCAACTTAAAGCAGTACTATGATGGAAGCATATTCCCCCCATATTCCACCGTGGGAAGGCTCGACATATCTCTTTGCCGCAAATCCCTTTGCCACGGCTTCCTTCAAGCCATTCTAGACTACTGGCCCAACAAAGCGTTGACAGCAGACGAGCAGAGAGTGATTTTCCCTTACAATATATTCGGTGCGGCATTTCTAACGTTAACGACGCTAGGTGGTGGATTGCTGACGTACCAAGCAGGCAGCAAGGTTCCCAGGCCGGGCGGCACCGGTGCATTGCATCTTGAGTGATACGCAGCACTCTGCTTGAGAAACATGAACATGTGCATCTGGTCAGGGCCACGTGGACCCATCAATTCTTCTTGGACACCACTTACATCCGTGTCTTTCGCCTTTTTATTGGCTGTACTTGGCATGGGCCATACTCTAGAACCAATAAAATCGTGTTCCAAGAATTACTCTTCTCGGGGAAAAATAGGAAACAGACTACTTTTGATACAGCTTTTTGCACACCCCACCACCCCTCACGCTTCACGATTCTAGTATTCCGAGCTACAAGTGTACTGAAATTCTTTAATAATACTGAACATCAAGAATACAACAGTGCAGCAGTATCATACTTTTGCGGGCTACATTCTCGCCATCAATGATGTGCCGTCGTACATGTCTTTCGTTTGTTTCGAAGAGCGAGTTTGAGGAGCACAGATACAGCTGCATGGACAAAAGTTCCCAACAGGCTCTATTTTTGCTCTATGGAGATCATAGCAGTGCCAGCATGACGCCGTGCGTATATTTGACACACGATTGCAACTTACATCAACGGAATACAACAATCCCTTTCCTCATGACCTCTATTGTCACCCTCCCCCTCCATTCTTGATTTTCATATTCATTCCATCTATCATCCTCTATGAGATGAGAGGATATAGCCCTTCAGCTTTTCTTACACGTCCCCCCAACTGTTTCACCAGTCCACGTTGGATCCCGATCCGTTCTTCCTTTTTCTTCTTCGCTCTTCGCCTTTCGACTCTGTGTTTTACTATTCAATATCAGAATATGCCAGCGCCCCTCGGGGCCCGCCCTTATTCAACATTTTTGTAAATTCCTCAATATATTTCCCTATTGCACACCGTAATCTTCATTCCACCCCCAGCCCTACAAAGTATTCTACTTCTACATGAAAATATACATGCTTTCTACCTGCCTATAGTTTCTGGCGGCTACCCTAAGGTTGAGCTCGACTGAAGAGAGGAAGAAGACGGCGCGGATTAGAGCGCTGAAGAAGATGACGGAGTTTTATGTTATTGCGGAGAGGGCTTATGAAGTTGTGGAGGAGATGCAGACGATTCTCCGCGAGCACTTTATTAGGGACAAGAATATCGAGTTGCAGGGAGTGAAGATGAGGGTTTCTGATTTGAACCTGAAGCGGAACCCCAGGCCCTCGAGCCTTTCTTCATGCCTAAGAACCCGGATATTTTGAAGGAGCCCAAAGAGAGGGACATAAAACGCGAGAGGTGTAATCAAGTACTGAGGGTATCAATTATTCAAAGACTGACAGGCGAAAGATGGGCAAGAAGATCAGGTTCCACGAAGAGTCCGAACCTGACCATCATGGAGATAGGAAGAACGCTAATGTTAGTTACAATCAGTTGAGCTCCGAAACGCACGACAGGGCAGGCCAGAAAACAAAGTCGAGAAGAGGTGCCGTGCAGAAACCGAATTACGCTGTGTTAGTCGATCGCTGTCGTCCCAAAAGCAAGGCTCTGGCTGTAATAGCGTTCCATGGATTGAAATTGATCAGCGTTTCTTGATTCGTAGCCGAGCTGTAGATGAGGTCGGGAGAGCACGGCCATAACTCGGAAATTACGTCATGAGTACAGCTGCAAGCAGAGTATTAATTTTTCTCGCCGAAGAGTGCTCCGGGAAGACAGCCTATAATGGAGCTGAAATGCTCTTCACCGCGTAGAAGAGATGAAAACGAATGGGACTCTAAAACGCACTTTGATACAGATACACAATCGTTAGAAAGTCTGTCCATCGATGGATAAGTTTTAACAATCTTGATAATGAATTGGCAAATGTAGATGCGACCGCAGCCGCAAGTAACCGGGGGAAGTTGCGGACTTCAGATGTACGCGGCTGTTGTTTACAAAACTCAAAAAGATGCGGTGTGCAAAATAAAACATTCGAAGGTCTTCGGGCCTTTGGGTAATCCAGAAAAGAAAGCAAGAGCTGGATTGTCCGATGGATTCTTGCGCCTTTGTGCATTCTCGATTTCTCTTCCATCCTTCACCATGAACAGGCTATCATCGGACGAATAAATTCTTCCAGGATGAGTTGGGGATCGTTGTGGTCGGGGACGTGGCAAAAATTTTCGCTTGCCTTTTCTTGCCTCGTTCTCAGACCAATTGGTGCCACTAACTGGTGCCTTCAAAACTAATGCCGTTCGGCGAATACGAATCCAGGTCGGGGTCACAGGAAAACATCATCGTACTCGTTGTCCATCTGTAGAGCAAGGCCCATTCCGCTATCCTTAGCTCCATCGCACCGATGTGGGCACAAGCGCTGCCCCGTTCTGCATATTCCGTCTAGAAGATTAAGAGAGGTCTTCACCAAGAAGCTCATCAGCATCACGTCCTGAAATGCTGCGAACAACTGTTCCCGTTCCTGAGCTCTAGGTAGAAAAAGGGCCTCATAAGCCAAACAGGCTGCTTCAGCCGTTTACGGAACCTTTACTGATGCAATTAAAGAAGGAGCTCCCACAAGTACAGGGCCCGTAAAAAAAAACTTTGCACGTCTCACATCTGTGCTATAAGAGCATCCCCACCGGCGAGTGTAAAGTGCTAAATATTTTAGAAACTTGGCGAGCCTTGATTGGCCTCTCGCTATTATACACCTTTGCTTTTTTAAGACCTTGCTGAGCACTGCATTGACCTGCAGGTCAACCCCACCGGCAAAAACGCGCACCCTCCTACTTGTGAAGTGCATGCTCCTACTCACTGAAGTCCGATGCAAACGCCTTCACAACCTCCACGGAGTACCATTGGCATCTCTGACTTCGTGGAGGACGACATTCTCGATATTGTTGAGGATGTTTTGTCCTCGGACAGCGACAGTGAGCCCCCAAAACACAAAGGCTCTTATCCGGGGAAAAAGCCAAATCTCGAGCGCAACCCAAAACGAGAGCGAGGTGCGCAACTGCTAGTGACGGCTGTCCCTTCGAAAGACGTAGGGTGGCTGCCAGACAAACTTACGTTTAGTGCGGACATGTACAGGATGGGGAGGAGTGTTGGTGGAGACTCACTTGGCGCAGCACGACTTGTTAGGACGGGGAACAACGGCCTTAGGAGGAACAGAGGTGTTGGACCTTCAGGTAGTGTGGTGACTCCTTTACTTTGAGTAGGGCATAGAAGTACATATATACTATCCTACTGATCCCGTCGTCATAAGCCTGCGAACTGACGACACAGTACGTCCAGGTCAGTTGCAATGGCAGGGACTGGCCTGGATACTTCATAATGGTCGCTAGACATATTGTTACCCAATCGGGCGATTTTCTACAGTGCGAAACTATCCGTGATTCAAGTGTTATGTCCTGAAGCATTCTCTTGCTCCATCCAGAGTCCTAGTACATTTCACCTGCGTAATCCTAAGCATGCTGGGCACATCTCAACTCTCCCTCTTGCCCTCATGCTCGCTCAACAACATCACGCCAAGCTGATCACGCATGTACTCGAACTTGATCCGTCCCAATGGCTTGGTCATGACATCTGCTATCATTTTGTCTGTGGGGCAGTGCACAATTCTGACAGTTCCGTTTTCAACATTTTCTTTGACGTAGTTAACTCTTACTGCCACATGTTTGGCATGCCGAACGCCTTCACTTGCCCAAACAATAGATCCTTGATTATCTTCATAAATGATTGTGGGACCAGCAATGTCGACATTGAATTCAGACAGAAGCTTGCGGAGCCAAATGATGTTTTTGCATGCCTCCGTCAATGCCACATACTCTGCTTCTGTAGTGGAGAGAGTTACGCAATTTTGCTTCTGACATTTCCAAAACACAGAAGTGTGTCCGATCTTTATAAGCATTCCCGAAGTGGACCTGCGATCAGACGTGTCGCCCGCCCAGTCTGAATCGGAGTACCCTTCCATGCCGCCCTCGTCCTTGCATATTCTGATTGCGTAAGTCCGTGTCCCTTTCAAGTACCGTAGTACACGTTTCGCAGACATCATGTGAGACTTTCTGGGGTGGCTGCAGTGACGTGTGAGCAGGTTTACTGCAGCTGCTATGTCTGGACGGGTCCTCGTGGACAGAAACAACAGAGAGCCCACGATTTCTTGATAGTACCGCTGGTCAACAGCTTCATCAGTTTCTTCGTTTCCCCGTCCATCGACACAGGCCGGTGTAGATACTTCGTTACAAAACTCCATTCCGAATCTTTTCAGTATAGAGCTGACGTAATGACTCTGAGACAACCAAGCCCCTTCCTTTGCCCGTGTGAATCGTACGCCGAGAAAGTCTCTGAGCTCTCCCATATCTTTCATGTCTAAATGTCCAGATATATGGCTCTTAGCTTCCAGTACGTCTTCCAATCGTGCGCCAATGACGATAACATCGTCGACGTATATGAGCACCCAAACGTTCTTGTTCCGAAAGACGCAGGGGTCCGATGCCAGACCCTTGAAATGTAACTTCCTCATTACTTCTTTCCACTTGTTCATCCACAGCTTTGGGGACTGCTTGAGACCATACAATCCCTTCTGAAGTTTCAGAGCGTGTCCAGCGGGAACACGTATTTCGGACCCACGCGGAGGAGTGATGTATATCTCTCCATCTATCTCACCGTGTAGGAAAGCTGTCTTGACGTCCATTTGATGAATGACGTATCCCCTTTGTACAGCAATCGTTAACGCAACTCGTACAGTACTGAAGTCTACAACTGGCGCGTATGTTTCCATGACTTCCGTCTGCATGAATCCCTTAACTACCAGTCGCGCTTTGTATCTACAATCTTTGCCATTGTTTCCAGTCTTTCTTTTGAATACGAATCGCGTTGGTAAAGGAGATACTCCCTCTGGAACTTTTCGCAAGATCCACGTGGAATGCTGGCGTAATGATTCCAGCTCTTCGTTGATAGCTGCCAACCATCTTTCAGAATCCTGCCCTGAGAGCGCCTCGCGTACTGTAGTCGGTTCTACCAATTTCCCTGCGAGAAAACTTGTTTCAGGTCGGTAGTGGTCGGGTTTCTGTCTCTGGCGTTGAGGATATCGCGGTTGTGGACTTATTACGATGCTTTCCTCTTCCACATTTAAACGCTCAGTTCTTTGTTCCTGTGCCTCTTGGTCACCCCAGCGTTCCTCCGGTAATGATGCAGGGGAATTTTGTGCTGGTTCTGCTGGAGAGGGTGGTTGGTACGTCAAATCCTCAATGGATATGTCATTTTCTATATTTTCTGCATTGACAGTTTCTCGACCTGCTCCTTTCGAAAACGTCGGGGCTGCGACGTCTCCAAGATTTTGGGATGGCCTCTGCGTGACGTCAATCGAAGTGGAGCGCTCGTCTTCAGGGTTCACGTCGCTGTCGGCATTTTGATACCAACCTTCACTTGGGAACAAGTTTTCCAATATTTTGATGTGGCGAGCCAATGCTGGTGCTTGTTTCGAGCGTACCCATACTTTGTAAGTAGTATTTTCGTAGCACCCGATCAATACACAGTCTGCACTTTTCGGATCCAGTTTCTTCCTTTTTTCTTTTGGGATATGAATCCAAGAGAGGGACCCGAAGACCCGTAAATGGTCAACGCGGGGCTTTCGCCCAGTGAGCAGTTCATATGATGTCTTGTGCCCATTCCGAGGACAGATAAATCTATTTCGAATGTCTGCAGCGTGCACAACGGCCTCTGCCCAGAAACTGCGGGGCATCTTTGCATGGAACAGCATGGACCGAGCACACTCCATAATTGTTCGGTTCGCTCTTTCTGCTGTTCCATTGAGTTCGGGGCAGTAAGGGGGAATTTCTTCCCTCTCAATTCCTTGTGTCCTTAGAAAATCGGTGCAGGCGGTATATTCGCCACCTCCATCTGAGTGAAACCTTTTGATCTTGCACTCATACTTTCGCTCGAACCACTGCTGAAAGTCCTTGAGCTTGTCTAGGACTTGACTCTTTGCAGATATAGGAACCACAGTAATATATCCCGAAAACTCGTCGATAAATGATACATAATACCTTGAGCCTCCGAGTGAGGCGACTGACGTAGGCCCAGCAACATCGCTGTGGATCACTTCTCCTGGCGACGTTGCATGAATGTACTTCTTCCTTACCGAAAGCTTATGATGCTTACCCTTGATACAGTCTTGACAATCGTTTTGCGTTTGAATTTTTTCTTCAAGTTGCAAACCGTTTACAGCATTTTTCTTTTGTAGTTCCCGAATGCGTCCGATGGATGCATGACCAAGGCGATCATGCCAAAGCCTTTCCGTATTGCTTCTTACTGACATCGCTTTTGAGTTGCCCGGACTCTGATGTTGCTGGATCACAAAGACGCCATCTTCCATTTTGCATTGGAATTCGATTACACCCTTAAGCATAGCTTGTCCAGTGTTCCCCTCAAATTTGACATCATAGCCTTCCCTGCATAGGGCAGAACAAGATATCAAGCTTGCTGCAAGGTCGGGGACGTACAGTACATTTTGGATGACTATATATTTCGTGGCTGGATTACTTTCAGTACTGTCATGCCGCGAAACTGAAAGTTTGATATCTCCTTGACTGTACGCCTTCATCGTTGCCCCGTTTCCAAATAAAACTGTGCGAGGCTGAATGGGTTTCAGCTTAATGAATAACTCCCTGTGATTGACCATATGGTCTGAGGCTCCGGAGTCAAGGAGCAACTTGTGCTGTCCTGAATCTTCTGATGTAACCATGAGCATTGATGCATGATTTGCATTGGTAATCCCAATATTTGCCGGGTCTCTCTGACGTTGCAAGTCTCTCCTAGGACAGTTAAATGCCTTGTGTCCAACTTGCTGACAGTCCCAACATTTTGGCCTTCCTTTCACAAACTTCTTCCTAGACGAAGTATTGTGACGTGACGGGAAGCGATTCTGGGCATTTAAAGCTACAGTACGCGTAAATTGCGAGGCGTTGCGATCAGAGTCCTTCGAGCCCCAGGCCTTTTCATTGTACTCCTGAATCAACCTGGCAGTGGCGGTTTCCCATGTTAACTTGTCATTGCTTTGCAACGATGCAACAATATACCCAAACGGGGATTTGGACTTATCCCCGAAAGATGCAAGTAGGTTAGCAACCTTCATCTCCTCAGCAATGTCGATTTTTGCTGCGTGCATCCGGTTGAACAATGACTGAAACTCATCAATGTACTCAGTCATTCTCTGGGATCGATATGACAGCTTTGAAAGCTGATACTGTAGTTGGACCCTTGTGGCTACATTCACGACAGCATACCTATCTTGTAAGGTTTTCCACATTTTGTATGGATTACTTCTGTCTTGTATGCAGAGCCGAAGAGGGTTATCGCCGAGGCCCTGCATTATCGTAGCTCTGGCTTTGGCAACATTCTTGCTCTCTTCTTCATCAAGGTTGTTAGTCCCTGATCCGACCACATCGGTTTCTACTACGCTCCACGCTCCACGATCTTCCAAGGCGGCCTCGGTTCTCGCTTGCCACAAGAAGAAGTCCTCCCCGGGTTCTCCCTTAAACTTAAACACACGTTTGCTTTCTTCCATGACGAGTGTTGAAGTAAGCCCGTCTTGAAATCTTTGCCGGCTATTACGACGACAAGAATGTGGGAGTGGCTGGCGCTGGGCCCATAACCACTTGGCGCAGCACGACTTGTTAGGACGGGGAACAACGGCCTTAGGAGGAACAGAGGTGTTGGACCTTCAGGTAGTGTGGTGACTCCTTTACTTTGAGTAGGGCATAGAAGTACATATATACTATCCTACTGATCCCGTCGTCATAAACCTGCGAACTGACGACACAGTACGTCCAGGTCAGTTGCAATGGCAGGGACTGGCCTGGATACTTCATAATGGTCGCTAGACATATTGTTACCCAATCGGGCGATTTTCTACAGTGCGAAACTATCCGTGATTCAAGTGTTCTGTCCTGAAGCATTCCCTTGCTCCATCCAGAGTCCTAGTGCATTTCACCTGCGTAATCCTAAGCATGCTGGGCACATCTCAACTAATTTTAAGCGCAATTCGTTATTTCTTCAGATGGAAGACCAACAGGACACCAGTGGGAATAATATGGAAAGCTACGTTGAGGTAGTTCCAATGCGATTTTTGAAAATAGCTTTTGTATGTGTGCTTCAATATGCACGTCAGCATCGGCGGCGAGATATCAAGAGTTGCGCGCTATGTACCCCTGTTATCACGAACTCAATCCCCTTCGTTTTGGTTTTGGTAGATTTAGAAAGCTGGACATGGCCATTTGACGATCTTATCTGCACCTTTGAAAAATGCACTATAACCTGTCCATAAAAGCTCTAGTTTTCGCATAGCATTCAAGCGTATCCCTCGAAACCTCAAAACGCCATTATGGGACGAATAGCTATGAAGTGCAGAAGAAACTTCACATTGCCATGGACAGAATACTGCTGAGAATTTAGAAAGACCTCAATCACGACAGAAAATCACAAGGTCTGTGCTGTACTCTGGCGTTGTTATAATCTCTGAGGCACTGATTCGTGGGGCTGTCTTGTTGCATTTGATCATCTCATCTGTATTCCATTTTCATTACGGAAGAGAGCCCGAATCAAACCAGACATATTCGCTCAGAAAGACGTGGGCATGTCGAGCTATCTCAAAGAACCCATATGTAACTCAAATAACCCAGAAAGCCGTGAGCGGCGGAAAACTAGCAGCAGTGACATTACATGGGATCGGATTCGTGTGATGTCAGAGTCGCGATCAGGAGAATAGGTCCTGCGCGGTCATCCGCTCCGAGACGTCTGGCCCTGGCCCCGTCTCATTTTTGCCCCTGGTGTTGCGTCCATGACTCAGCTCGCCTGGTATGCCGTGTTGTAGCGCATTTTTATTCGTTTAAATATCATTGGTGCGCCACTGCCAACAGTGGACGAAGCATGATGGAATCGCTACGGGAAATACCTGTCACTGTAAGTCCAGTTATGCTTGTGACCACGTCTTTCCAAAACTTGCACGGACGTTTATAGTTTCGCCTAAAATATCCGCAAACGTTTTGGAAATGGTTTGCCGATTCTTTTCGGTTTTGTGGAAAAATGGCTCAGTTGGAAGATATCATTACAGCTAATCGAGCTGTTTACAAATTGCTTACGTATGGAAAAGGTCCTCGAGGTGATGATCTGGTGCTCGCACCAGCTGTCCAGAATTGAAGGTCTTTGTGCTCGTGCGAGCACAAAGACCTTCAATTCTGGACTTTGAAAGCGCGTGAGTCTCTCTTAGATTATCTGAGTGAAGTGGATGGGCCGGTAACACCCACAGAAACGGCGGCGTATTTGGAAGACAAGTAGTGGTAGGGCACGGACGTTGAGGCTCTTTTCTTTCCCCCGGAAGACGAACAAAATTCACTGGAAGCGCATCCAAGTAAACAAACGAACAGTTAGGTGGTATATATTCGTTTCGAGCTGGTAGAGTGGAAACAGCGGTCTCATTAGGGATTATGAGACTCGGTCATAAAAAATCATATAGCGACCGCTGGGCACGCCTGCCGACATGATGATCTCGTTGTAGTGGTGATCCATAAGGGGCCGCTGGGTGCCCGGGAAGAGGGCAAAGCACCTGGAAATATTGGTTTTGATGTCCTCTGTGGCGGCGCCCTTGTATGAAGCCAGGATCACTCTCCTACTGGCCATCATAATTTCTATACGATGTCTGTCCCAGTAATTATCCGAAGCGCTCGCATCGGCGCCAGCCTTTTGCGTGAGAGGCGACGGCGTTCCCGAGCGCTGCAGCCGCGGCTGCTTCTGCTGCTTCTGAGCAGCGTCGATACGATCTCGAGGGCTTTGCTGATACTCTCGCACGCATAAACATAATACACAATCCCAACACACAATCCCCACAACCAACCACTCCCAGACCCCATCCCCTACGCCCGCCCCTGACCTGACCCAGTGCTCTTTCAATTATTGCACCCACTTGCGTATTATCCCGCCCTGTCCGCCATCCTCCCGACATTAACGCTGCGCACTCTCACTAGCTTCCCGCTCCTCCTCGTCCCATCCCTGCGTCTCTTTGACTGTCTCCCCGCCTTCCCTGACACCCCTTCTCAACAGCTGCCTCGCTATTGTAGAAATCGAACTCAGATAATATGGTGTACACTTCCGACAATTACCGACTGTACCACAGTAATCATTTTTGAGTCTTGAGCACATATTTGGAGATGCCAGCAATGCACAATTCTTTGATTTTGCTCAGTATTATTAGGCAAATCTAAAATTGCCAATATAATTTCCACCAATTGCAGGTATAATTACCACAAGAATTCGCGCTCCCGCACCAAATGGCTCTTGACGGTTTTCCAATTGAGGGGGTCCACTCGGACTGAGAGGGTTGCCGTGACGTGCATTGCTGTTGTTAATTCCCCGGAGTTTTTGGTAGGGGTCGCTGCATACGCTGTTTACAGCGTAAAGTAACCGTCTTACATAAGACGGTTCTGAGACGACTAAATAAAGTTATCTCTTGCCGCACGCGACGCAAACAAACCCTGAAACTCTAGCTCCACGTGCGCTGTAACTCTACCGACACAGCCAATTAAAATTCAGGGTGCAAACGTTCTGTGCAAAATCATTCCTGCTGTGTCGATACGCAGTAAATTCACACGTACCGGCCCCCCCAGTGCCCTTCTAGAGAGTATACCTCTATTTCAAATCATGCCGTAGCCTCTATTTTTTACATAGATCTGGCGAAGTTTACCCTCTCTCGAGTCATTTAAAAAGTCAAACGTATGACCGCACATGTTTTTTTTCTGTGCAATCCGTCTGTGATGACGAAAGTCTCGTGGCTCTCCCTCGCCGCGAAGGCCGGCGAGGGACGGCGCGCTTTTATCCAATTCTGACGTTAAAAGCTACGCTATTTAGCGTGGCTTTTCGGTGCCATCACACCGTCACGCATTGATACGCAGACTTAAAGCAGCTCTCTCGATTCAATTGTATATCTACCTTTGCCATTCCCGAACCACTTCCCATTATTCAAATATCAATCCTCCGGGGTTCCAGTCCTACTGATGCAGGTAAGCCAGTCGCATCCTCTTCTTTTTCTCACCCTGTTACCGGCATAGGCTTCTAGAAGCCCAATGGATTCATCAGATTTGGCGACCTGATTCTGCAGATGCGTTCACATCTACGCGCAGAAACTAACCGCGTGGAGCCGACGGACGCTTCAGGGCATCCAAAATTGATGCCACGCGCCGAGATCCGCGAGCGTCGCATTGTCTTGCCAGAAACCGCTGATATCGCGCGCAACGCCGAAACGCGCAAGAGGAGTACTTTTCAGGTTACGTGGGAGTTTTTTCGTTCCGGGAGAGCAACGCGATTTCATTCCTTTCTCATTGCGCAGTGGTCCATTTGTGGAGGTTTTTGAAGACATAATTAAGGACAAGTACTTGCTTGGTAGGAATGAACGCTCTACGACCCTCCAGAAAACCTACGAAATCCAAGGACTTCTCGGAAATCCCTCTCAACTTGTAAGAATTTGCACGTGTGATGCGGCGACTCCGGATGCATGCAAATCCCGAGTGAAAGTCTACCGCTACAGAAGATTTCCCTGTTTGACGCGGACAACCTCGGAGATGAATCTCCTCATCGAGTGGCTGAAGTGGTTGAGTGGCCTTGGCGTGCTCTCATTTTCGTGGCGGGAGCCGCTCTCAGTCTGTGTCGAAGCAATTAAAAAGTACAAATATCTGTCGAACAAGGAGGCAGGCTACGTGGGTTTCCCATTGGAAATTAGTCAGCAGCTGTTGACGGGATCGTCGGAACGTGCACATGTAGTCGTGCGTACGCAAAATGTCAGCGGGGCATTGCAGCGCCAAGTTGTCGAAGGTGAGAACGGTAAGCATGTGGAACCGCTTGGCAACGGAAGCAGCGCTGTAAATTATGTAGGTATAGACGGGTCTAGGGATCCTCCGATTCATATTCGAGAAAGTGGCGATGGGGCTTTGACGAGTAGCGGTGCATTGGAGGTCGCCAGCACAAGTACAGGTACCACTCTTCGGTCAGAGTCATTATCTCACAATTTGCTACTTGGAGGACCAAATGACGACATGCTACGGTTTATGATGCACTACTTGGAGTTGTCATACTGTGATGACGTCTTCCTGGTGCTCTGTATGCTATTCGACGAGCGCCTCGATTCGAAGTTCCAGTTTGCGTTGGGGCATTTAGAGAGAAGTACAAAAATGGGCAAGTGGTTGCTCCACTTTTCGTCAAGAATATTATGGCCTATGCACACGCGAAAGCGTTCGACACGAATGCAGGGCATGATCATTCAGAAATAGAGAGGAGTCTGAAGAGTACCAGGGATCAGATAGCAACGGTTCGTAGTTTATATGTCCTAAAGTCGTACGAAGAAATGCGTTGGGTGGATCCCGACCAGAACTGAAATAAACAGTCACAACATACAATGCCCATTTCGTGCATGCCCTGCAGGGAAACGACGGCCTCGGAGATAATACTGGTCGCCTGGCTCTCTGTCACATGCTCGTGGTCGGAGCAAACGAAGGAAAACTGGTCACCGCCCTCGTAAAAATTGGTGACCAAGTAGAGGCAGCTCGGCATCTGGAAGGCGATCATCATCTGAGCCATAAACGGCTTGCACTTGACAAGGCCAAGGTGAGCCTCTCACTGAAGGCACTCTTGAAATGCAGTCGGTCCCTAAACGCCAAACTCTTATTCGGGACCTCGCCACATATGCCTCCAAGTGTACTGCAACAATGCCCAGTCCCTGTGGAGTAATTCGGCTACATCCACCACATCTAATCCCGGAATAACCATTACAGTGACCCAAGATTTCATGGCATGAGGTTTTGCACATGAATTGATTTCATGCACAGGTTGATTTCGTGTTGAAATCAACTCTCCTGTACGTGACTGGCTACGTTGCCTGGCCACATTGCATGTCAAGTTTAGATAGTGACATTTCATGGAGTTCATCAATCCCAGGGATGATGGACTACCTTGTCGACCATGGTTGTAAGTAGTACATAAGGTGGTATAATATGTTGCAGCTTGAACTTGAATCTAAAAGAAAACAACCTTTTCACAACTCGAGTAACGATTCTAACAGGTTATGGGGCCTAGTTACGAACGCTGCACTACCCGAGTCTAAGAAATTGTTCAACTAATCGATTGCGCGTGCGCGGGGCGTCGAGCAATGGCAGATGTTTTATCGCAGTTGGCCAAGTTTCGGGTCGAACTGCTTGATGGGGACAACTACTTTCTTTGGGCAAGACGCATGAAGACTGTTCTCATGTCGAAGCAATACTGGACTATTGTTTCAGGGGACGAGGTCCCGAAGGCCGATTCTACTGAGGAAGCGCGTCTGGCGTTTCTGCATCGCTCGCAGAACGCTGTGTCCACGATCACAATGGCCGTCACCGACCACTGTTTGGGATCGACTACGGACACTGAAGACCCGGCGGCTCTCTAGAATGAGCTGCGGGACAAGTACCATGTCTCGGCAGAGGCCACAATCAACGCGCTGCTAACCAGCTATCACCTGGTTTCCATGCAGGATGATGAGTCGGTGACACATTACGTCAATCGGGTTGGATCGCTTGCGAAGCGATTGCCTGCCGCCGATCAAGTTTTTAAAGACGAAGACAAAATTAGGACTATGTTAAGAGGCCTCCCGGCACAGTATGCTATGACCCGGGACCTTATCCGTGAGCTCGGCAAGCCTCATCACGAAGCGGTGGCGATGCTAGTCGCTAGAGAGGCTGAGCTGCAACCGTCCGGCACGAAACTGGCGCCAAAACAACGGGCGGAAAAGGCATTTACTCTGAATCACAAACACCCTAAGGGCGCCTGTTTCCACTGCGGTAAGCAGGGACAATACAAGAGGGACTGCCCCGCACTCGATGGCAGGAAAGAGAATCACCCAAGGGGTGGTGGGCGCCAGAAGAGGCGCAAGTTCCGGCCGTCGAGAGCGGGAAATGCCAACCCAGATCCAATGTCATATTTTTCGCTGATGGCTACAACCGTGGCGGGAAATGACATCCTGAAGGACAAGTGGGTCCTGGATTCCGGGGCTACCGGCCACATGACCAATAATATCTCGTCATTGACGAGCATCCGTGGGACGGGTGGCTCTGTCGAAATGGGGGATGGCTCCGTGGTCAGGATCCTAAAAGTTGGAACCATGATATCCACGGCGGTGGTGGACGGGGCACAGAGGACAATCTCTATTGACGAGGTAGCCTACGTCCCGGAGCTGACCACTAATCTCCTTTCAGTGAGCTGCATCCGGCAGAGGGGATTCGAGGTCACCTTTAAAACTGGCGAGAACAACATTGGGGTGGTACAGGTAACTGAGAAAGACACGGGTCTGGTTGTGATGAAGGGCATAGAGGGGCAATTGGGTCTATATGAGATGCTATTGGCTCCCAAATTTGACTCAAAATTGCCGGGGAAAATGTACATCGCGACAAATCGGCCCAACTGGCACAAACGTTTTGGCCATGCGCCGGAAAAAGCGATAACTCAGACAGCCCCATTGGTTAAGGGTCTGGGTAACCAAGCTGACCATCTCACGTCGGATTGTGAGGTGTGTCTTGAGAACAAGTCTACGCGGGAAAGCCGGAAGCCAGCTGACAAATCAATCCGCAGTTCGCGCGAGCCACTGGATTTGGTCCACAGCGATTTATGTGGACCTATTGGAATCCCATCGGTCGGCAAGGCGAGGTACTTCGTGACCCTATACGATGATGCCTCTGCCGTGTCGGCTGTACGGTTTGTACAGAGTAAGGACCAGACCGGCTGGGCTCTGAAAAGTATGATCGTCGAACTTGAATCAATCGCAGTGAACCGCACGCGTGTACGTCGGGTCCGGATGGATAATGGCGGGGAATTCATCGCCAAGAGCCTCAACTATTGGTTTACGGACTCTGGGATAATGCCGGAATATTCCCGCCGTATTCGCCGGAGTCCAATGGGCGACCGGAACGGCTTAATCGGTCCCTACTGGACAAAGGGCGCGCGATGGTAAACCCGCTCGGTCCTAACTATAAAAGTCTATGGGCTGAGGCAGTGGCAACCGCGAACTACATCCGCAATAGGATGTTCAGCAAGGGCTGCCAGCGGAAAGCAGTGACTCCGATAGAAGCGCTGAGAGGGATCAAACCGGATGTATCGAACCTGAGGGAAGTTGGTTGTACAGCTTTCGTCAACATACCCAGCCAGTTCAGGGAAGGAAAATTCGCCAGCCAGGCCCGTAAGGGTATGATCGTTGGCTATCTTGGAGGAGCATACTGTGTCTACATCCCTGAATCTGGCCGGATCTTGATCTCCAAAGATGTCAGAACCATTGAGGGGCCAATCAGGGATGAGGTTGAGACTGACACGCTGGAGTCGAATGAGATATTGGACACTGTAGTATAATCACCCCCAACGACGAGGGGGGTGAGTACTGACAGTTCGGAAAGACCCCGATCGGCGGGAAGATAGAAGCACGGCCCACCCACGGTACCGAGAACAGGCTCGAGGTAGCGGTGGTAGAGCGGGATCGGGGAGAACGCGCGCACGCGCGAGCAGTTCTACGCCTCGACGCCCCGGAGCGGTACTGGGTGACGATCCAGTACCGACGGGCGGAGGCGGAGCCGGCTCGTGGGCGTGCTACGCGCGTCCTCAACCCGCGCGCGGTGCGACTCCTAGGTAAAACGGACGGAAGTACCTAAAAGTAAGCGGGCGGCCCAAGGTGGAGGATCCTTGACAAGTCCGTGCTTGTCGTCCTCCACCGCCGGCGGTCCGCTCATATTTAATGTACATTGTAGTCTATCATAACTCTACAGCAGTGCCGGTCTACCGACACTGTAACGTTGTCAGCCGGCGGGGCTGACAGTTCATGTGTAGTACGCGTCCCGTACACATGGAGGACACGTGTGCGCGCGCATGGCTGTAAGGCTCGTTGCCTTACTGTCCCTGATCCAATCCTAATCTAATTTCCGTTTGGGGTTATACCACAGACACTAATCGGACAGGTGAAGAAGTGGAACAACCACTCGTAGTACCTACGGAGGAATTGGCGCCAATGACGTCGGACCAATTGGAAGCCCTCACACATTGCCCGAATGTGCGGCGTTCAAACCGGATAACTAGGGAGCCCGAACGGTGTGGCAAAAGAGGCGAGGCCATGATGGTGACGGGCGGCGACCAATTCCTGGAAGATCCGCGCTCGTACAAAGAGGCAATTGGACAATCAGACCACAGAAAATGGCGCGAGGCGATGGAGGACGAGATCCGAACCATTAACCAAAAGGGTGTTTGGTCACTATCCGAACTGCCTGTAGGGAAGAAGGTAATCGCTACCCGCTGGGTCTATCAGGTGAAGAGGAAAGCTAATGGTTTTATCGAGCGGCACAAGGCCCGATTGGTCGCTAAAGGGTTCTCAAAAAAGGCGGGATCAGATTTTGGCGAGATCTATGCGCCTGTAATTAAGTATACTACGCTACGGATGGTTCTGGCCTTGGTGGTGCAGCGTCGGCTGAAGATGCTGCAAGTAGATGTCAAGTTCGCCTTCCTGAATAATGACCTTCAGGAGGAGCTCTACGTTGCTCAGCCGGAAGGTTTCATTACTGAGGGGCAGAAGCAGAAGGTGATGCGACTCCCCAAGGCGCTATATGGGTTACGGCAGGCGGCACGCGCCTGGAATGAGGTATTGTGCAAATTGGTCTCGACGCTGGGATTTGTCAAAAGCAATTATGGCGAATCGTTATACACTCGATTGGAAAAAGATGGCGGTTTGACCATAATTGTGGCCTATGTCGATGACATGCTAATTGTTGGCAAATGTGAGAAAATCCTACGCTTGGTGGCGGCTCAAATGGGGGCACAGGTTGAGCTTCGTGTAGAGGACTTCATCACGAAATTTCTGGGAATGTGCGTTAATCATAGCGAGGGATCTGGGACTCTAAGAATTGCGAACCAACCGCTTATTGACTCGACATTACCACGTTTTTCTATGGCAGATGCAAATTCCGTGCAGACCCCAGTCGCCAGCGGTGTAAGGGTTGAACTGGACGAAGATGGTGAGCCATTTGAAGGGCCGTACTCGGAACTGATCGGCGTGCTTCTATATTTGGCGAACACGGTCCGACCGGACATCTCGTTCGCTGTCGGACGTCTGGCGCGCTTTTGTTCTGCACGGAGGACGTTGCACTGGGTAGCTGCGAAGCGGGTCCTAAGGTACCTAAAGGGTACACGGGAGAAAGGTATCACGTATCATGCGGGCGCTGGGCATGCCGTAGTTGGATATGTGGACTCGGATTTCGCCGGAGACCACACAGACAGAAAGTCCACCACTGGATATTTATTCCAATTGGCAGCTGGTGGGATTTCTTGGAGGTCCAAGAAACAGACCATAGTGGCTCTGTCTACCAGTGAGGCAGAATACGTGGCCCTCTCAACTGCTGCGCGCGAGGTAATCTGGCTTAAGAATTTGGCGGCTGACGTTGGCCTGGTTGCTAGTGGAGTGGTTTGTCTAAACGGGGACAACCAGACTGCATTACAAATGGCGCGAGAGGCTCGATTGACCGAGGCCTCTAAACACATCTCCATCTACTATCACTTTATCAGGGAAAAAGTCGAGCAAGGGGACATTGTGCTGGAATATGTGCCGTCTGTGGATAACTTGGCTGACATTCTAACGAAAGGTTTGGGCCGACAATCCCATCATAAGTTGGCTGGTTTAATCGGGATCGATCTGGGTGCTGGTGGCAGTGGTGCTGAGAAGGAGTGTTGAGTAATTCAGCTACATCCACCACATCTAATCCCGGAATAACCATTACAGTGACCCAAGATTTCATGGCATGAGGTTGTGCACATGAATTGATTTCATGCACAGGTTGATTTCGTGTTGAAATCAACTCTCCTGTACGTGACTGGCTACGTTGCCTGGCCACATTGCATGTCAAGTTTAGATAGTGACATTTCATGGAGTTCATCAATCCCAGGGATGATGGACTACCTTGTCGACCATGGTTGTAAGTATTACATAAGGTGGTATAATATGTTGCAGCTTGAATTTGAATCTAAAAGATAAAAACCTTTTCACAACTCGAGTAACGATTCGAACAGTCCCCATCCATTCGGCATATCAGTGCCCCGATCTCTACCCTCCTCCCACCGATCCACCATGTCAGAGTCGTAGCACCCGCCGTCCGCGCGGTGGGTGCTCTGCTCGCCGCACCACGTCAGGCGCCCGTCGCAGGGCTTGGTCGAAGCCGTGGCGCGACGTGCGCCCAGAGTACGACCAGAGCTATTTCTTGGGCTCGGGCAACTCTTGCCTCAACCGCACCGTCACCAACCAGATCTGCCCCTCCTTCTTCGTCTTCGACAACGACTGTTAGGGGCCTGTCTTCCGACAACCCGCCCGGCTCCGAGCGCCCACCTCGCGCGTCAGCGGGAGCAGCCGGACCGGCGCAGCCGCGCGGACTACCACGAACGCACGGGCGCCCTTTCGCGTCGACTGCTGTGCCCGTCTTGACCACTGCAACCGCAATGCTGGAACCGGTACTAGAGAGTGGCCCCTGTGGCAAAAGACGTCTCGAGACAGAGCCCTGTGGTGCATAGATCCCTAGATTAGGGATGCAGCATACCCCCGGGATAGCTTTCACGTGAGCATGAGCCAGGAAGACCATTTTCTTCAATCTTTCTACGAGAAGGCCTTTCGCCGGGAGAGGTTGCAATAGCTTTGGAATCCACGTGCTCGCTCTCGCCTCTCTTTCTTGCAATGGACAGAGCATCAAACTTATTCCATTCTTCGTTGCATTGTGCTACCTTCGGTTATAGGGCCACAGCGACTAGTAACGCAGGAGCTGGCATCATTGGCTCACATGAGCCAATGATGCCAGCTCCTGCGTTATAATGTGAACATTATCAGACGGCCACTGCACTCGTGTTCAGCGCACCCTTTGCGAGACCGCATGGCGAGACCGCATGGCGAGACCGCATGGCGAGATCGCATCGCGAGACCGCATCTCCGCCCTCTCGCTCCGCGCCCCGCCTCCCGCGCCCCGCCTCCCGCCACCTCTCCTCCTCTCCTCTGCCGCTCTGTACAGCATGCCTTACCCACATATCCGCCCCCGCATTTCTACCCGCTTACCCATACCCCATTTCGTCTATGGAGGGCGGGCCGCACCCCCGCCCGCCAACGACACGCCGCATTCCCTCCCTCCCTCCCTCTCTCTTTCCTTCCTTCCCTTTCCCTCCCTCCCTCCCTCCCGCCCTCCCGCCCCCTCTGGCGTTGGCGGGCGGGGGTGCGGCCCGCCCTCCATACACACCACCTCTCCCCCTCGCCCCTCCCTCCGCCTCACCCCCTTCCCCCCGCGCAATGCCGCCGGTGCTGCCCGCGGCGTCGTCAACGGCGCACGGCGCCGCGCCGGCGCTGGAGCTGCTGCTGGTTTCCGTGTCCGTGGTGTGCTCCATCGTGCTATCGGTGCTGCCCCCGCCGCGCGCGACGTCGCAGTCGGGCATGTCTTTGAAACAATCAGCTGATATCTCGGCAATTACTTGATCCATGGCACCTGATCTTCAACGCGAGCATTCTTCTAACCTGCTCATTTATCGAACTTAGGACTACATCGGGGAGATTTGAGTTTGATTTCCCTGCAGTATCTCCGTCTGATCCATTTCGCATGGTATTGTCTATATCACCCTAACGTGACGCGTTCCGATTTACGGCCAAAGTGAACTTCATTTTGGTTGATATCCGTCCAGCACAATGCTTTTGGAACGCAAAGATAAGTCTGCCTCTGTCATCGTCGCTAAGAAACGAGTCAATCGTTTCCTCATGTTCTCCGACTTTCGTCTGATACTTGCAGTACCAAGATGTCAACGCAATTAAATCTGATTCCGAAAGCCTCATGGAGCCATGGTCCGAGGACGAGACGGCTGTTTGAAAGACGGATTTTGGGGGGCTTTGGAGATAGCAAAGTGGTACGTCTACTTGCTGCGGCACGGGAGGAAGGCATAGAGCGCGATACTGTACAGGCAGTGGAGATATACGATTACGCTGTTGGCGAAGGGAACGTGGATGCAATGACGTCTTTTGCTTACTTTCTTTACAACGGAACCGAATGTTTAGAGAAGGACATCCCAAAAACTGTGCAATTGTTCGGAAAGGCTGCTGAAGCGGGAAATGCGAATGCAATGAATGAGCTCGGGTTTATTTTGAGGACTGGAGCCAAAGGTGTCCTGCCAGATTTGTCAAGCTTTTGAGGGTGCCATCGATGAAGGGGATGATGTAGTAGCTATGAATCTTTATGCTTGTCTACTCACGGACGGGGTTGAGAGCATCGACCTTAATCCGGCACGAGCATTAGAGCTATATGAAAGAGCGATTGAACTGGGTCAACTAGACTCAGTTGGGAACCTCGCTTGCTTGCCGACCTGGCTTGCTTTTACGCTGGAGAATGAAGGTGTAGAACAGGGCACTTCACGAGCAGTGGAATTGTTTCAACGAGCTGCTGATGCCGGTGATGCGCGTGCTGCAAAAATATTTGCGGACCTCATGCAACATCGGAGAGAAGACTTCAAGCCGAATCTTCCGAGAGCGGTGGAGTATACGAGATAGCTAGCGAGAGAGCGTACACCGACTCGTGGAGTAAATTAGGCAGTCTCATCAAGTATGGCAGCGAAGGGGTCGAAAGGGACGTTTTGCATGGGGTTGAGTTCTGTTTTCAGTTGAACTTTCTTCATTTGGTGGCGCAAGGAGCATCGGGACAGAACAGACTACGGTGCCTAGGCTATTAAACAGTAACAAACGAGCTAGTATCATTGGTTTAAATTATCAGACGGTATCCGGGGTAGTAGGCCATTGTCGCGATCGAAGCTATTCATGATCTCTGTAGCATAAACACCCCTAAACGGATAGGGGTGTATGCTTAGTCCTGGAAGACCCGTACGTACGAGAAGACGGGGGAAGTCGGACCAGCTAACGAAACCGGAGCACGTGCCCGGGTAGCGTGGTAGAGCGGGATCGGGGGGAGGACGCGCACACGCGCGGGCCGATCTACGCCTCGACGCCCCGGAGCAGCGCTGGGTTACGTTCCAGCGCTGACGGGCGGAGGTGGATCTAGGCTCGCTCGCGTGCTCGCGCGTCCTCTACCCGCGCTCGGTCTAGCCTTAAGGTAGCTAACGGAAGCTTCCTTAGGATAAGCTGGAAGTCAGACCTAGGCGGTAGGTCGTGGACAAGTCCGTGCTTGTCCCCTTCGCCGCCGCCGGTCCGCTCCGTCATTTAATGTACAATTAGTCTATCGTAACTTAGTACAGTACGTACTGTACTATGGGGCACTACTATAGTCGGCACTGTCAGCCGACGGGGCTGACTGTATACGTGTCGTACACGTATAGTACACGTGGGGGCGCGTGCCCCCGTACACGTGTGGTACCGGCTGTCTGTAAGGTTCGTGCCTTACAGAGCCGGATCCAATTTCTAATCTAATTCTTTCGTAGTTATACTACACCACCCCCCCCTCAAGCGTGGACGTCCGCGTCCACATGTGCTTGAGGGGAGCGGAAATGTCCGAGCTTGTAGTCGTCTCGAGCCCTCCGCGTACCTCTCGCGATCGCGTTCCATCGTCACGCCCCTCTTTTCCCGGACGGTGGCCTATGCGCGTGCTGGCCGGTCCCCTTCTCTTCTCCACCTCCCGTGCTGACCCCTATTTCTGCTTGATCCCCTCTTCGCGTTTGTTTTCTCTGATTATCGTACGCGCAACCGGGCCCGTCGGCTCCCCCCTTCTCGTTGTCATGGCAGGTTCCCCGCCGACTGGGGCCCTAGCGGGGACAGACCCCTTGCACGGTGAGCCGTCTCGCTTCGCAATCGTTACATCAGCTGTCGAAGGGCCGGTCCGTTCCCAAGGTTCCACGGCAAGGCAAGAGGCATCTCCGCTCCAAGACGCGTCGATTACGCCCGTGGTCTCCTCCCTTCCGCCGTTCCAGCAAGGGCGGCGGTCCCGTGAGACTACGTTGTCCACGGAGTTGGGTGCCGCCCATGCAGTGGCTTCCGTCGCCGCTGCGCAGTCCAACGTGGGGGTGGAGCGGAATGGTGAGGCCCCGTCGTCGGGGCGGGGGAGCGCGGCGTACGAGCCCGCGGAGGGGTCGTATGGCGCTTATGGGAGCTGTCGGCGCCCCGGGACACCGCCCGAGGCGTCTCGGGATATCCGTTGTATAGCCCAGGAGGACGCAGCAACCACGACGCAGTGGTTGGGTGTACCCCTCGAGCGATCGACGCCACTTCCTCTTGGTCGTCTAAGGTACGCATGGCGTCGTTACGCTCGATCAGGGATCACCGTCGGCGAGATCCTCTCGCAGGGTCGGGTACGTCCCGACCTGTTACGTATCCGTCTCATATACGCAGAGGGCCTGACCGAAGAGGCCTCGCTTGCCTTGGGACGTTTGCTGGCCGAGGGGACCGGTGCCCCATATCAGCTACCAGATGAAATCCCCAGTGACAGAACATTCGTATACAGTATAGAAGAGGCGGAGTATGTTGATCGCATGGCGACGTATATGTTCCACCCCGGCCCCCGGGGTCCTCAACGGTTTGTACTTGCAGAGGTGGCGGGACTGTACGTGAGCCCCCGGCCATATGCGTACTCGAGAACGCGTGCGGCACTGCAGAAGTCTGCCTGTTCCTTAATGAGACTCCATTCGATTGCCCTAGCCCCGCACGATTGGTCTGCTTATCGCCAAGCGAGCGAGGCGGACGGCCGCGTTTTGCGGTCTGCATCATTCGAACGTGGGTTGTCGACGGACGACTTCCCTGAATTACCCACGTCGATACGGGAGGCTTTTCCTTCCTTGGGAGTACACGTCTTACTCCCCTACGCCCTCAAGCATTTCGGCTATGCTTGCTCGGACCGACACCACCCCGCTCACGAGGTCCTCCTCTATAACGTGGAGCGAGAGTGGGCTTGGTCGGTCGGAAACGCTTTTATGAACGAGGTTTCCATCAACGGGAGGGTCTTCGTACAGCCCGGTTCGGTACTGTCTTTTCTTGGTAGGGTCGCTCCGGAGCTCCCTGACGTCGCGTTGCATCCACTTGAACACGGTACGCAGCACGTGTCGTGGTCCTACTCTTTCGTCCTTGACCTGATGCACCGCTCCTTGGACGTGCCGGAACGGAACCACCGTCCCTGGACGGACTATACGACCAACCTGCGCAGCACGTTTCTGGCATATGACCGTCGTGCGGACGCCTTCGTGGCACGCCCTAATCCACCCGCCAGCGGGACGTACCGCGGCGGCGCCGGAGTTGGATCGGCGGTGCGGGAAGCCCGCAGGAAACGTTACAGGGACTTAGACGGAGAGCCGACTACCCCCCTACATGTGGGGGCGAATCCCTTCCGCGCCCCTCCCGCGTTTGATGCGAGTCAAGGCGTCGCGGTGGGGTCTCCAACTCCGTCACTCCCTCCTCTAAACATCCCCGGCGGCGCCTCCATTCAGCACTTCACGTTAACGAGAGACGAAATCAGGGCCTTCCCTGATCTTGTGCTGGCCTTGGGGAACTCGGTCGACCGAACTTGGCGCGTGAGTAGCCTCCTCAGTACGCTGGCTGGTTGGTACCTGGCTCGTAGCGCAGAGGCGTGTCGCCTTGGGGATGAACGCGCTGCCCTTTCTTCTCAGCTAAGTCAGCTACAGAGTGAACTGGGGGACTTACGGGAGTCCTCCCTTCGTCAGGAAGGCGCTTTGGAACGTGCGGTTACTGAGCGAGATCGCTACCGCCGTGAGCGTGACACTCTCCGATCTCTCTCCGCCACGCACCCTTCGTCCGGTTCCGTGCCGCGTCCGAGGATTCCGGACCCTTATGAGGGGAGGGGGTACGTTCCCCCTCCAGTCGGCGAGATGGTTGCGCCCGTAGTTCCTCCGCACCCTTGGCCTCGTCACGTCGAGGTGGTGATGCCCCCTCGCGATGAGGTGGCGACGGAGACGCCCCGTCATCCTAGCTACTGTCCTCCGAGCACTTACGTTCTGGGGTCAGCAGCTCCTCCTGGCGGTACGAACCGCTAATACAGCGCTGTCCTCCTTCGTGCGGCGCCTCTTTCCCCCTTGATCACTCCGATCTTCGTAAAGCCACTTAGGGCCCCTTTTTGCTTCCTTGCTCATCCGGTCGCTACGACAGCATACGGGGCGCGTATACGATAAGAGAAAGTATCATCTCCACGGGGGCCCTCCCCCGTGCATGCAGAATCGGCGTAGGCGGGGAGACGCGTGGCATGCATCCTCCGTTCATGAGGAGCGCTGAGCTCGTCACGACCGACCGGTACTGCACTCCTCCTTCCGCGGATGCCCTACAGGACCCACGAGCCGGACGGACCGTTCGCCATGCGAAGTAGCATCCACGTTCGAAGTAGGGAGCAGGTTGCTCCGTGTGGCTCGTCCTTGCTGGCCTTGGAGCTTTCCCCTACGCGATTCGAGTCCGTGATCTCGTCGCCGGTCGTCTGGTGGTGCCCCCCCTCAATTCCTTCCTTCGCGCTCGACTCCTTCTCTGAGCGTCCTCCCTACGGCGCGGGACGCCAGTTCCCCGGGGCACGGGCTAAGTCACGCGACGGAGCTGATGCTCCAAACGGACAGCGGGTCGTACCGCCTTCTGCCGTGCTACCGCGCGCACGGATGCTGCCTCGTCCGTGTAGGGCAGGGACGTCGAGGAGCAGTGCCCTTGTACTCACCCTCCTCCTTGCCGGAACTGTGGTTGCCTGGCTTGGTCGTCGGCGGGGGTTAGGGTCCGCCTTCTCGGGGCGTAGGGAGAGCCGTCCCTCCCTCCGTATTTGGGCTTCCGAAAGGGGGCCGTACCCCTTCCTCCACTCACGCCCGGTCCCCTTGTCGACTTCCTGTCCGTGCCGCCTTACCATTTTGGTGCCAGCTTGACGGCACCGTGCCGTTCGGGTCGCCTGCGCAGTACGCGGTTGCGGGAGGAAAGGCTACTACAAGGGAGCCGAGTGGCGTGCGCGCTTCTCGAGGGGACGCCCTCCTTGATGGTAACAGCTGTTGTCGGGTCCGTCTTCCCTCCGGGAGTGAGGGAGGGGTCCGTGTACGGTGCTTGCTCCCATGCCACCGTCCGAGGAGCCGAGTACAACAGCCATGGCGGGTCGGCCCGCCATGTATTGCGTGGCCCTCATGCGGCGCGTGCGCACCTTTGCGCACGTGAGTGGCGTCTGTCGCGCGCGCTCCCTCTTTTTTCGTTATTTTCTTCGCAGTTGGTGGCGGATTGACACCGGCGCCGGTGCTTGCTGTCAGGCGTATGAGCGGCGTGCAGTACCTGTGCGCGCGCGTGCGCGCACAGCAACAGCTCTGAGCCCTTGATCCAATCATCCCAAAAAAACCACCTCAAAATTTGGCCAATTTTCCCGCCAAAATAATTTCAGCAAAAATTAAATCACACTCCGTGATTGGTGCGCTGTCATACGCCCCCCATTATTTTGAGTGTACCGTGGCGGACTGGCGCTGCAGTGCAGCGAGCCCTATAGGGCCCGTGCTCCCGGCCGTTCGTCCGAACCCTCCAACTCTTGCCTACGCGTACTCTCGCGTACCGGCGCGCATCTTCGAGCCCATTGCGCGCGTCCTCTCGGTGAGGGCTTCGTCTGCGTTCTTGCCACTAACAGAGTCTGCTCTTTCGTCCCTTCGGTTATTACGTGAACCATTCCTTCCTGGACCGTCGTCGCCTGCCATGTTTTCGTCAGACAGTACGTACTGTCTAGTCCCAATGCGCGCAGAGACCAGCAAAGCGCCTTGCTCTCCGTGGCGTCCTTCGTACTGCATCCTCCTTCGGCGGTTGTGGATGGGTGTTCGTAACCCTGACCTTGCTTGTCAATACGTATTGACATGCCTCGCGTTTGTCGGCGATCGTCCGTGGGCCTATCCTTCCTGACGTTCCTTGTCTTCCAATTGCGAGAGACTTATATAACCGTAACGAAACGGTTGCGTTTAGCCGTACCGGAACGGTTGAGGTCCCCTTCCTCAAGACCGAACGTCCGCGTTCAGGTCCGAAATGAGGTCCCTACCGGTGCGCGCTCGAAGTTGTTTCGCGTAGCGAGACACGAGCTCTTCTGGGACGTGAGTCCGCGCGGTCCAAGTGGGCGTGTCGTAATCCGCCCACTTGATGAGGAACTCCGGAGTTCCATCCTCCATGACCCGGTGCTTGAGCAGCCGTTCTACTGCGAACTGCGTCCCCTCCCTGACCTTGACGGCAAGGTCACTGGGTGTAGTCGTGCTCGCCCGAGGCTCGTTCGCCGGTGGGGGTGAGTACACGCAGCGGTCTGCGGAGACGCGCTCGGTCACACCATCGCGGTCGATCGTGATGGTGCGTTTGTCATTCGCGAGCACTCGGTACGGTCCGACTGCCGGTGATGCGAGTTTGTTCGACGTCTTCCCCCCATCGGAGGGGTTCAGGTACACGTAATTCCCGGGCTTAAGACGTGCGTTAATTCTTCGAACGCGCTTGTCGAAGTCGCGTTTGTAACGTGCTTGGGTCCGACGCAAGCTTCCGTAGGCTTTTTGTATCGTATCGTCCAGCGTTTTTAGGAACTCAGCTCGCTGATTCCCCCTGTCGGCAGGGGGAACGCCATCATCGACTCTTCGAAGGGAGAACTCTGGCGGTGGCCTGCTGAGCACGAGCTCAAACGGCGTGGTGCGTGTGGTGCGATGTACGTGGGAGTTGTACGCATACGTAAGCGGCCCCACGTACACATCCCAGTCGTCTTGGTGCTCGCCTACGTAGTTGCGCAGCATTGAGGCGATCGTCCGGTTGTATCGCTCGACTTGTCCGTTCGTCTGCGGATGGTATGCCGACGTATATAGGTTCGTAATCCCGAGAACCCGGCACGTGCTGTGGAAGAACTTGGCGTTGAACTGCGGTCCGTTATCCGACAGTAACGTGCGCGGGACGCCGTACTTAAATACCCAGGCGTCGCAGAACGCGACTGCGACGGCGTATGCGGTAATCGTACGTAGCGCGACGACCTGCGTAAGCTTAGTGAAGCGGTCGGTAATTACGAGCAGGAACCTTTTTCCTGACTTCGTCTTGGGGAGCGGACCCAGAATGTCGATAGCCAGGCTCTCGAGCGGCCGAGTTGCCGGGAACAACCTCAAACGGTTGAGGTGTTTCCGCAACTTAACCCGGTTCATCGCGCACGTCCGACACCCCCGCACCGTAGCGGCGACATCTGCGGCGAGATGGGGCCAGTAGTACTCGCGACGTAGCGCGTAGTACATACGGTTCTGGCCCGGGTGTCCCGCGATGGCCGGGTTGTGGCACAGGCGAAGGAGCCTGGCGCGGAGCGTCCGAGGTACCACCACCTGTACGATATCAGGGTCGAAGGGGTGTCTCCGCTTGAGCACCCCCTGGTGGTCCTCGAAGAACGCGGAGTCCCGGGACTCTGACTGTCGTGCCAAAACGGTTTGGCAGAAGTCATCCACGCGTTGCTCCTCGGCGATCTCCTCAAACGTAAGAGGGGCCGGTAGGTCGTCCTGCGGAGGAGCGACCGTGGAGGCGGGCGCCCCGACTTCGGGTTCTTCGGCGCGTTCGAGATCAACGGCGTCGAACTCGTCGTTCTCCTCCCAGAACGGACTGGGTCCTTGGAGAACGGGGGCTTCGTCGTCGCCCCTTGGTTCGTCGCGCGTTCGGATGCGCGGCCTTCATCGTGGCCCAGCTTGGCTTCGCGTCGTCGCGAAGACGTGTTCGACCTCGTGGTCGCAATTTCCGGTACAGACGTGGTCCGCGAGCTCGTTCGATACGTCCCGAACGGTCGTACCCGCGTCGAAGGTGGGGATGTCGTCATCCACTTCGATGGCCGGGCGGGGGTCGCCGGCGACTCTTGGCGACACGAGGCGTGACAAGGCGTCCGGTACTTGGTGCACGCGCCCGGGGCGGTACTGGATGGTGAAATCGTATTCAGCCAGACGTAGCCGCCACCGGGTGAGCCTTCCGGAACTCTCCGTGAGGGACATGAGCCACCTCAGCCCGTCGTGATCCGTCCGGACGGTGAACTTCGTGCCTTCAACGTACGGCCGTAGTGTGCGAACGGCCCACACTACGGCGAAGCACTCGCGTTCCGTGGCGCTGTAGTTGCGCTCGCTGTCGTTCAGCGAGTAGGACCAATAGCCTACGGGGCGCCAATCGTTTGGCTGGTCGTGCTCTTGGAGCAACGTGCAGCCCAACTGGTAGGCACTCGCATCCGTGTCGATCATGTACGGACGGCCGTACCGCGGAAGGGCGAGGATCGGCGGAGCGATCATGGACTTCTTGAGGTTCTCGAACGCCTCCCGTTGCGCCTCCGTAGGGTTGTAGAAGTCAGGATCCGAATCCTTACGCGTCATGTCGGTCAGAGGACGGGCTATCTTCGCGAACCCCTTAACGAATCGGCGGTATACGTTGCACGCCCCGAGGAACGAGCGCACTTGCGTCAGCGTCCTTGGGAATGTGAAGGTCTTGAAGGCGTCGGCCGCCGTATCGGCCACACTTAACTTACCTGGGGAAATGACGTGCCCCAGGTAGTGTACCTTCGGTTGAGAGAAGCTACACTTCTTGAGCTTGAGGGAGATTCCGGCACTCCGCAGCAAGCTCAAGACAACGTCGAGATGCTTCGCGTGTTCTCCGTGCGTACGTGAGAACACGATGACATCATCCAGGTACACGAGGCATATTTGCCAACGTACGCCAGATAGGATGATGTCGAGTGCGCGTTGGAAGGTGGCCGGTGCCCCTTTTAGTCCGAACGGCATGCGCAAGTGGCGAAACGTGCCCATGTGCGTAGTAAACGTGGTCTTATCCCGGTCTTCCGGAGCGACCGGGATCTGCCAATAACCGGAATTGCAGTCCAACGTGGTGAAGACGGCTGCGTCTCCCAGCGAGTCAATGCAGTCGTCCATCCGAGGCAGCGGATACGAATCCGCTGCAGTCTTGGCGTTGAGACGCCGGTAGTCCACGCAGAACCGAAGAGATCCGTCTTTCTTCGGTACGAGCACCACCGGGGACGCCCACTCGGTGCTCGCGGGTTCGATAACCCCTGCATTCAACATCTTGTTGACCTCCTTCGCGACCATTTCGTGCATCGCGGGCCCCTTACGGTAGGGCATCGAACGTATCGGCTTCGCTCCCGGTTCGAGAGGAATGCGGTGTTCCGTCGCTCGTATAGTTCCGAGCGCACCGCTCCACAAGCTCGAATGCTTACGGAGCATCTCGAGTACGTGGCCACGGAGCTTGTCATCGTCGATGTATGACAAGTCGATTTCTTTTTCCCAATCCATCGGTGGATTTTCGAGATCCTTTTTCTGCGGGGGTACAGTACCCTCCGCCGTCGGTTGGTCTTGAGGTGGCCGTTCGTCCGTGACCACCCCTTTCTTCACGACGGTCGTCCGTTCGTCGGAGCTCGGTCGTCCAGCTCCGGCCTTCCCGACTTGATCGGTCAAGTCGGTCAGGTGTAGCGCGTGCGCGATCCCCTCGGCAACCCTCCGTTCGGGCGTGAGGATCGCGAGGGGGTTGCGCTTCGCGTATCCCACGACGGTGTGCTTCGGAAGCCGCCTTTCCCGTAGCGAAAAGTTCGCGACGATGACGTCGAAGGTCTGATTCGGCAGAACCTCGGCGACGCCATTCGTCAACCTCACTCCATGTCGGTGTTGGAGTGAGGGCTTTGGTTCCAGGAACACGAGGCCCCTCCCCGCGGTGGTGACGCGCACTCGGGCTTGCGACGTCGCGGGGATGGTAACCCAGCGGGCGAGTCGGATCGCCTGCGGGGCCTCATCCCGTACATCCGGCCGGCTCGTTTGGCGTCCGTGTCGCCTTGTAGGGGGAGTCGGCTTCCCCTTTCCGTCGACGATGGCTACGGAGCCACCGTGTCGAAGTTCGAGCTTCTGTCCGTCGATGTCGATGCTACGTACGTGGGCATCGATGAACGCCGTGCCGAGAAGGACGGGAACGGCAAGCTGTTCCGCCACCACGAACGGTATACGGAACGTCGTGTTCCGCAAACGGACTGCAAGGCGGACGACCGCCGTAAGTCGAAGCGGGTTACTGTTTGCGCCAGCCAGTCGGGGTAATGGCGCGTCCCGTATTACGAAGCGGGTCCAGTCGGGAGGGAGGTCGGCCTTCCTCACTAAGTTGTAGCCCGAGCACGTATCGACGGCGATCGTGTGGGGCTTGAACGCGTTACCTTCGGTGGCCACGGAGCCAAGGACGTTATATATCTTGGACGTCATGAGGCATACAATGCCGTCGACCATCTTGGGCGCAACCCGTTCGGCGAGATCGTTCCGCCGAGGTCGTCGCCTTCGGTTCTGGCCCCTCCTGCGTTTCCTTCTACCTGAGTCGTGGGGCTTCCGCGTCTCCGTGATGCCCCCTCTGGTGCTTGAGTCCGTACGTGGCGGACATTTCGTCGGCTCCCTTGGCCTCACAGGAGTCTGGAGGTCGACCTGTTCTTTTCGGTCGTCGGTACTCCCGTCTTTTTCGTTACCCATCACCGGTACTACGGGCGTCCCGGTGCTGTCCTCTCCGAACGTCGGGCTTACGGAGGCCTCGACGTTCGCTCCCCCCTGTATCGGCATTGCAGGGGCTACCGTGCTCGCTTCCGGTGGCGAGGGGTGTATTATCGGACAATACCCCCCGTGACCTAGGCCAGCACGTGGGGACCGGTCGAGTTCGTGGGGACAAGACCGCTCACGCGACCGCGTGGACGTAACCGTCTTTACCCTTTTTTCGAACTACCGGTGCTATTGGAGCTACCTTCCTGGCTATCGGCGGCCAGGTCTTCTTCCGCTCCTCGGCCCCGTGGGTCGGGACGTCTCACCCACTGCGGCACCACATTATCGGCGAAGTATTCGGGTACTTCTTGACCTTGACCCGCGACGTCGGGACGTCGCAGGATATGGGGGACAGGGAGAACCGGTTCTCCTTCGTGACCCTCCTCGGGTAGGGGATGCGGACCCTCTACCCAATCTTGCAAGTACATGATCGCCTTCCGTACCTGTTGAGGTAACCGAGAACGGTCCCGGTCACCTCCCCTTCCTTGACGGGGATACCTTGTGTCCGCCTGGCGGTAATCGGGTCGATCACGACGATCGAGTTCGTTACGGCGATACCCACCTCCACGTGGGGGGAAGCGTGCGCCCCCACCCGAACGATTCGGGAAACCTTGACGCGGGGGACGGCCCTCGCCGACCGACTGCCGGAGGAGGTTACGCGCACCGGGGCGCGTCTCCATCTGGTATCGGTAGTTCCTGTACGCCGTGAACATACGTTGTTCCGGCGACAGGAACGGGCAGGCGTACATGGCGTGCCCGTACGTACGGCACAGCCAGCACACGTACGCGCTGCCATCCGTTGAGGCGAAGGTCGCCGCGTGGCGCGCCTCCTCATCAGTGAGGAGGGGTACGCGAGGGGCTTCGGCTCCTGCATCTCTATTCGAGATGTCGAGCTCTGCGACCCGGGGGTCCGTACCCCTTGCCACTCTTGGAGTGTGCGCGAAGGCGGTTGCGTAACTGTATGTCGTTCCGGTCGACATCGGCGTGGGAGGTCGTCCTCCCACGGGCCCCGTTCCTTGCGTAATGAGGACAGGGTCAGCCTGCCACTCATCCTCCCCGACATGGAGGGTAGAAGCGGGAGAACTTGTTGCGGCGGACTTCGTAGTCCTGCCAGCCTTCCCTGCCGGTTTCGGGTCCGGCAGAGGTAACCCGTGCCGGGCGCGGTACGTAGTCCCTTCCGCCGTGGCGATGCGGCGGATAGTTGGTAGATCGGTCTTCTGGCTGCTTGGCAGCCGCTGAACGGTCTCGGAAACTGCGGCACGGGTCGCAGGTGCGAGTCCCCGCACGAAGTAGTGCGCGAGGGACTGTTCGGAGAACACTGCCGTGCATCGGAACGCGGCAGTTTCTAACCGGTCCGCAATGGTGCTCTCCGTTTCGTGGGGTTTCTGTCGCGCCGTAGCGACAGCGTCGTACGCTTCACCTAACACGTCGTCCGTGAGGTAGCGTTTCAAGAGTTGATTTACGAGCCCCGGCCAGCTCACGTCGTCGTGGAGCTGGCCGGCGCGGAGGCCACGCATCGTATAACTCGTATACAGGCGCTCCGCATCGCGCTCTAAGAAGTGCGCGAGAACTCGTACCGCAACACCTTCCGTCAGGTGTTGCGAGTTGAAGGTTATCCGGATATCCTTCAAGAACGGCAGCAGCCGGATCGGGTCCGTACCGTCGAAGCTACGCATCGTGGGACGGATCCCACGACAGCGTTGGACGTACTTCGCGATCCGTCCCGCGTCACCCGAGGTGACGAGCCTCGAGGTGTTATCCAAGCGGTACATACGATAGTCAGCGACGGCGCTGAACTCTTGGATCATCGTATGTACCGGCTCGAGTCCGGGTTCAGCGGGACCCAGCGTGCCGAACGGGGTAACGGGTAGCGTACGGACGTCTACCGGTCCGGGTCGCGCGGTGTGGTCCACCGGCGGGTAGCCGCCCCAGCGGGGATCGACGGAGAACATGGGTTCTCCGGATCCGCGAGCGGCTACTCCACAGTCCGGGTCGTTACGATACGGCACCCGTCCCGTCTGCCACATGTTTCCGGGGACATGTGGCAGAGCTTGGGACTCGGACGCGACGTTGGCGTCCATCGGAGGTCGTCTTTCTCCTGCGTCTCGACTGGGATCGGCCACAGTTGGGCGCCATCCTTGCGGGGCGGCAGCGTCCGGAGGTACAGTACCACCGGGCCCTCTCGTGGGGGCACCGGGCAGCCTTGCGGCCATGGTACGTTCCAGGTCACGGGCACTCTGCCGCGTGGACTCCAGCTCAGCGGTGAGGTGCGCGAAGGCACCAAGTTGCTCCGCCGAGGGGGGTTGACGAGCGTCAGGACGTCTCGATGAGGTCGGCCTCGCGGGACGACCTTCCCCATACGTAGCGGGGTTCTCGGGACGCGAGTCTTCGACGAGCACCAGTCGCGATTGCAACTGGTCGACCAGTGCTCGGAGATTCTCCAGCGACTGGGTGACACGGTCGAACCTCCCCTCGCGGATGGATCGGAGCTCGTCCATGCAGCGCGAATAGACGGCGTCCGTAACGTCGATGCGGAGGGAAGTACGGACTTCCTCGATGTAGTCTGCGATGCGGTCGAACATCGCCGCCGCTTGTCCTTCGGGGGACTCGGGCGACGGTTCGCGGTCTCGGAGACCAGCGTCGCCGTCGCCGAACGGCGGTGATGGGGCGTGCATAGCGGCCGCCCTCGGATCCGCCGGTTCGGAGCGGATCGAGGGGGCGTATTCTTGACTCATCTCGACGCGTACGGACGCGGAGGAAAAAGAAAGTCTTCTCGGAAAGATCTCAGGGTCTTCTAGGTCGGGAGACCACTGTAGCATAAACACCCCTAAACGGATAGGGGTGTATGCTTAGTCCTGGAAGACCCGTACGTACGAGAAGACGGGGGAAGTCGGACCAGCTAACGAAACCGGAGCACGGGCCCGGGTAGCGTGGTAGAGCGGGATCGGGGGGAGGACGCGCACACGCGCGGGCCGATCTACGCCTCGACGCCCCGGAGCAGCGCTGGGTTACGTTCCAGCGCTGACGGGCGGAGGTGGATCTAGGCTCGCTCGCGTGCTCGCGCGTCCTCTACCCGCGCTCGGTCTAGCCTTAAGGTAGCTAACGGAAGCTTCCTTAGGATAAGCTGGAAGTCAGACCTAGGCGGTAGGTCGTGGACAAGTCCGTGCTTGTCCCCTTCGCCGCCGCCGGTCCGCTCCGTCATTTAATGTACAATTAGTCTATCGTAACTTAGTACAGTACGTACTGTACTATGGGGCACTACTATAGTCGGCACTGTCAGCCGACGGGGCTGACTGTATACGTGTCGTACACGTATAGTACACGTGGGGGCGCGTGCCCCCGTACACGTGTGGTACCGGCTGTCTGTAAGGTTCGTGCCTTACAGAGCCGGATCCAATTTCTAATCTAATTCTTTCGTAGTTATACTACAATCTCTTTGAAAGCCTGAAACTCGCACGCGTACCTCTCGTGATCCTTCTCTACCAAATGAAGGTAACGATCTAGTCCACCTGGCTTGTTCGAGCACTCTTCGAAAAGCTGCGAAAGGACACCCGTCCTCAATGTCTTGTTGGACGACATCTGACCACGCTCCTGTAGTACTTGCGTAACCCGCCTCCTAATTTCTTCATCCTGTTTGAAGACTTGGCGCACCGTCTTTGGTGCGGACGGTTCCCCCCTCCAGCACATGTTGAAGGTGTACAATTCACTTCTGTATGCCTCTACAGCCGCCCTATCTGGCATGGTCGCCCTTTGTTGCAGCCATGGGTCAGAAACTCCGTCCCTGTCGCCCATGGACTCGAACACTTCTCGAAGCGCGTTGAGCAAGTTGACAGATTCCGATATGTCCGCCCTTTTCAATGCAAGATTCTTCATTGCCTGGTAAGCCGCGGTCCGTTCAATGAGTGGAAATGGTGGCTCTTCATACGTGCTCGTCTGACACCAGGTGTCTTTTGCCCTAGGACCCCGACCAAACTTGGCGTTGAGAAGGTTCCGTGGCGGGTAACGCGCTTTCCTATCTCGGTCATTCCCAAAGTGACTGACGGGTCGGCGCAGGATCCAGTTCTCCGGAGCGCACTTCACGCTTCCCACCCTATACACCGGCTCTCCAGATTCTAATATGCTGTACGGTTGTCTCAATCCCTCTGGCCACGCTCGTTGGACAATGTCGGAAGAGCGTTTCGCAGCTCGGGATACCCATTTGCGCTTCGAAATGAAAGGCCGTTGAACCCCACGTGATTGGCCGTCCTCTGAGACACCACGCCGTTCCCGCTCGATGCAAACGGCTGGTCAAGTGCAACCGTGACCATCGGTATGGGCCCTTGATGAAGTCCCCCCGAATTTCGCAGACTCTGTGCAGTACTTGCACGGCGGGAATCTGAAATGCACGCAGCAGGGACTTCAACGTAACGTTCCTCATAAGGCAGCTCCATTATAGGACGATGGGATGGCGGTGACGAGGATATCCTGACCATTCTGTCCGCATCTGATAGAGCAGGACCGAGTCGTTTTCTCACCTCATCAGACAGTCTTCGCTTTGCGCTTTGACGACATGCTGTCGCGAAGTGAATGTTCCCCTTAACGAAACCGAAGTCCTTTGGCGGCTTAATCTGATACCCCAAAGATGCAAAGACAGCAGCGAAATCGATGCTGCTTAATGGGTTGGCGGCAAATCCGTGAACCTTCCCACCTCGGCAACGCACTGCCTCGAACTAAGAGAGAAGATCGACGCTCAGCAGAGTGCTACTTCTTCGACGAGTCTGCCATTGGCCGAAAAGCATGTCTGCCAACCACTTGCCATGATTGTTCTCGAGAAACACGACGATTACAATATCAGCAAGGCCCTGATCTACCATATATTGCGGAAGGACAATACTACTGAGCCAGTTCTTTCCAACTGATGCGTTATCCGACACACCTATCTTAATTGCCTCGCCCTTGCACCGGACGAGGTGGTCGATCAGAATCTTTTCAATTATCGCAGAGGCATTTTTCGACCCGGTCCCTTGTTCATGGGAAAATATCACGGCGTCCTTCGTAACTGCCCTCACATGCGCGTTCACATCGAAGCGCCACCTTATGATATCTGCAGACGCATTGACCACAAAGTGGGGAAGATCAACTTTTGTCATATCGTCCTGATGCGTGACGACAGCATGGTTCTGTAGTGAAGTCCAGCCATCTCCGCATACATTCAATCTTCGGTAACTATTTTCAGTGTCTCGAAAAAAGTCGCTCCATTCCTTCACAGCGGCCCGGATCATGGCGTCTGTTTCGTTGTGCTCAACAAACATTCGTAACACCTCTCTCTTGGAAAGGTTTTGTTTCAATATGACACATAAATCTGTCCGAACTTTATTGAAAATCCTCCTGAAAAGGCCTCTCGAGACTGCAGAACTGCTCTTTGTAGCTCTGTTCCAGTTGCTTAGATTCGAAATGAAACTGAAGGACCGCATAGTTCAACGTCTTACAGTTGGGACAAGCGTTGTGGTCGCTTTGGTTAAACTCAATGTAGTGCAATGTGCCTGTCAGGCCGGAACCAGGGTCCAACGGTCCAGCGACAACACAACCAACAAACACCAACCAACAAGAGTTGCCGACGGCACAGCCCTACGGAGTGTCCGATTCTTCCTTTCCCTTTAAGTGGGTTTGCGGCCCACAGTAACTCAAGTCCCTGATAGGGAGGGGCAAAAGGAAGATGCCTGCCCCGGGACGAATGGTGGTAGAGTCTTGTACAGGCAGCTGCTCGGCGAGTTCGGGGCGGTGATTAGGAAGCCGGGCCCGATGGGTCGTAAAGCCAATGCTGGCGGAGCGCCTGTTACACCTTATACCCTTGATAAGGTCCTCGACGGGGGCCTCGCAACGCAGCCCGACGGGAATTAGCAAACACGTAGCAGCGCTACACCTCCGTACTGCCCGAGGGCAAAGTACCGACACCGGAACGGGCGCAACCTGTATCCGATGGAACCAACACTGTCCTGTATACACAACAGGACCTTCGAGGGAGACGTCGTCCCAACAGCCTCCGTCGGTGGACGTAAACAAGTAGCAGTGCTACACCCACGTGTCGCCCGATGGCCAAGACACCTACACCGGTCCGGTCGCAACCAAAGCCGATGGCACCAACAACAAACAAAAGAACTAACACAAGAGCCCGATGACTCCAGTCGTCACAATGCGGATCGCAATCAGGCACTGTGGAACCAACACAAGATAAGGGAATAGAAACAGAGATAGAAATAGAAAAGAATAGGTGAAATAAAGGAAAAGGAAGGGGAACCCCCGAGCGCAAAGGATAACGTAATCTGTGGTAAGAGGGAGCGTCTTGGGAAAGGCGGACTTCGACCAAGGCGATATTCAACTCTGGCAACTCGGGTTCGATAGGGAAATAAAGGGAAAAGGAAGGGGACCCCTGAGCGCTGAAGGATGCCGTAGGCTTAGGTAAAAGGGAGCGTCTTGGTAAAGACGGACTTCGACCAAGGCGACATTCAACTCCGGCAACTCGGGTTACCTTTACTGACTTGGTGGTCAGAGGGCTAAGGTATATATCGCCCCGCCGGAGCCACTACAGTAGCTCGCGGCGCTAGATCCTAGATCTAATCTAGTGTCAGCAAAATTAATGCCAACTAATTAACTAAATAAAATAAAATAATTAAAAATTAAAACTGTGCAGTTATTCACACGTGTGTCCCCCAACCCGGACCACTTTTCATATCCAAATATTTTCCTTTCTTTTCACCCCCCTTTTCAGGTGCGTATTGCACTACACTCAATGGCGCATTTGCGCACCTCCAGGTACTTGTCTACCATTCGTTGCAATGTCGACTGAGACAGCTGGCCATCAACGTCTTCATCGTCATCAAGAGCCTTCGCTAACAGTTTTCGGAGTTTCTCCTTGGTATTAATTTCTGGCGAATAAACTCTGCAGATGTTGAGACGATTAGAACCCGCAGGATCGGCGCGCAAGACCATATCCAGATGGTTCTCGACTTTTTCGCGGATTTTGTCAGTGTATCTGTTCATGGGATGCCCGCCGTGCTTCCTGTACCCTTCGACACCTCCCTCAATAAACGCACGATGCTCAACTGAAGGGTCATTGCACATAGCCTGGAGCGCAATACGAACGTCGGACACATGTTCCTTTGAGATAGTGTAGAGGGCTGAGAGGACTGAGTCGCAAACTTTGGTTGGCGAGTTGCTGAGGGCGCAAAACATGACGTTGAGAAGGTGCCAATTTTCGTTTCGCCGCGGATTTAACTCCCTCGCACAACGTGAGAATGAGTTGTACTCGTTTGTCAGAAATACTATGTTCAAGTCCTGCAGACAAGGCTCGCTACAACCGCAATCGAACGTCGGCAGGTCATCGATCACCGGGTACCCTAGACGATCTCCCACTCTTCGGTGCTGCCTCAATCGAATATTGACTGTGTCGACGATACTGAAGAGCTCTTGCTCGCTGGGTACAGAAGACAACTCTCCGAAATACGTGGTCTTTTTTCTGCCGTAGAGAAATTTGCGCGAGACACTGAGTAGACAAGAGATTGCCTCTGTGCATAGTTTTTCGGGCGGGCATTTCGTACCGCTCGGCGCGTCCTCTAGTCCGTACAAGAATGGCAGTACCCTGACGACAAAGTCGGCAAACTTGCGCAGTGAACGCTTTTGACCCGTTGCGTTTGCGTCTGCATCGATTTCTCTCCGTTCCCGAGAAAGAGCAACAAACCCCACATAAGAACCTCCGATTCCTTTGCGCCTCGACTCAGCCAAGCCAGAAGTGTTCTGGATATTCGCATGCATCCGCTCTGCAATTTGATGAATCAGCCTCAGCTCTTCGAGAAGAAACAGTTTCTCAGGATCGATAGCAATACATGTAAAGCAAAAACGGCGACAACAGTGCCATATTGAAGTTGGGAACGTGTCTTTATATGCCCGGAACGCTGCCTGTGCCCGTCGTTCCATGGTCCGCAGTACCACAACGCCACTTGTGATTGAGCTAGCATCAAACTTGTGAACACTCTCTGCTCCCTCCGCGTTGGTACTCCTCGGCACGACATCGTGATATGGGCCGCGCCTTGTCCATTCAACGAACAGCTTGCAGATTGAACGGCCCATGTCCATCTTCTGACGCCATGCCCTGCCCGTTCCACCGAAGTGCCGCTCGCGTTCTGAGGGGCTCATTTCGTATATATGGTCCCATGCCTCTTGAGGAGCCCGCCGGGCAGTTTTATAATCTACTTCTGTACTTGACAAGATGGACTGAGAAGTACGTTGGCGAAGTGGTGTGGACATCGGATAGTGTTGTAGCAGCGAGAGAGGGCACGCGGGTGGTAGCAATTCCTTCGACAGGTTGAAGGAGCAACAAGCGTTCGAAGGGAGGACAGCGGAAGGGAGAAGGAGTGGCGGAGAAGCTGATCACGACGGGATGCGGCGTCGCAAGAGCGCACGTCGAGAGCAAAAAGCGAAGAACCGCTCTGGTGAGCAGCTTCGAGGATAACCAACAGCAAGTTGGCGTTGACAAAGCAGGGGAGGGAGGCCGAGTGGAAAGAGCTGGATCAAAATGGAAGTGCGGAACAGAAGAACAGAAGGAGAAAGCGAACGTGCAGTGTCGGCACCGCCCGGTGCTGATGAAGCATGAAATTGAGACGCATGTCCATGTCATAGATTTACAGGCGGTCCAGTCCATGTCCAGATGGACACCAAACTTTACAAGACTCACCAATCCAGCGGCAGCCTGGGAGATTACAGTGCCCTGCTCCAATAAATTGGGCGGTCACATTCTACAATGAGTAAATCATGCAATTCAAAATTTCCTGTACGTCTTCGGAAACGGCGAGCACCATGGCGGTGGCGGGGTCAGGCAGAAGCGGATGGGACCGGGCGGGCATCGATGGCGGAAGGCAGAAGGGCGTGGGTGGCGGCGGCGAAGCAGCGGGCTCGGCGGGTGGCGGTGGCGAAGCAGCGGGCTGCGTGGGGCTGAGAGGTTCCGCTGCGCGGCAAGCACGGGTCGTTTGGTGATGTAATTGGCGTCCGAGAGGGTAGCGGCGGCAGTATGGGAGCCCAGGTGGGTGGCAGCGGGCGGGGTGGAGGACAGCGATTGGGCTAGGACGGGATGCTGCAGCGGGCGGCGCAGGAGAATGTGCGCAGACGGGAAGGGGCGGGGAGTGGGCTTTTCGAAAGGGGTTAGAAGAGTGGGAGAGAATTAGAGAAGCTAGCGCAGTGGGAGTGCGGGGAGGAGGCAGAGGCCTTCCAAGGCGTTGGTGGTTAGCTCAACGGAGGCGGTGAGGGATGGCCGCCGCGGCATGGTGGGTGGGAGGGCAGAGAGAGGGAAAAGGATATGAGCAAAGCAAGGAAGAATGTGATTAACGAAGTGGTAGAGATTCGAAGTGGTGGGTATAGAGGGGGAATAGAGGTACCTGGATGCCGGCGGGGGTCAAGGGGCAGGAAAGAACTGCGTGGAGGAAAAGTGACGAAATTGGATTGATTGTGGATCTCTTTTAGAAACATGGACGGCAAAGATCAAGAAGGCCAAGGGAGAAGGGATTGAGGGTGTAAAAGGAGAATTTAGCGGCACCTGTGGGGTGTCAGAGGAGTGCTGTATGACCGAGGGACTCTGATGGGTGATTGCTTGTGGCCAAGACGAGGAGCAGCGGGCAGTATCCATACACACAGACACGCACAGACACTCACAGACATGCAATCACATACACACAAATGTTGATTAGACGGCAGAGACAAGTGAGCTCCTTGCGCGCTATGCGCGCCGATCCTATTATGTTACCCGTGAAGTCAAAGAGAGTGGTTAAATAAATCTCTTCTCTGAAGTTCAGTCTTTCTCTCCACGTCTTACTCCAGCACGTTTTCGCTCAGGAATCAGACGCCATATCCCAGTCGTCTGCATCTCATCAAACTGCCATCCAACCATGTTATGTGTGCACTTACTGCGGTTTACTGCGTCTCCGAAATGTGGTCCCACCTTCACGTCCCACACTCGCACACTGTTTTCCAGTATGTAGATACTGCAAGTATTCTGTTCGCACTTTTCGCAACCATAACCACTCTTTCCGCGCTTCCAGAAAATAAACGAACGACCTGTAGCCCCGTCATTATGTCCCTCACTCCGAAACTGTCATCGAATGGTCAGTAAACTACATGTCTTCAGTGCGCACTTATGGCAACAGTACGCACCCGATACATGTGTCCAGAGGATGCGTTCTTGTCATGCGCTTCCATTTCTATGTCCCAGACCTGCGCATTCTAGTTCCAAGATCAAGACACCCCATCCCGTCCGTCGCCATTCGTCTGCGAGGTATCCAACTTTTCGGTGTTTCCAATTGATACGTCGCCACCTTGTGCTCCCTTCTCTATATCTTTCACTGGCAAGTTACAAATATCCGATCCTCGCTTCAAAACCCTTCCCCCCACACACATCGCCCGAATACGCACAACGTTCTCGTATCCAAAGAGTGTAGACCTACCTTGCGATGTTTCGGTCCGTGTCAACCCCGCGCGATTTTGTAAGACAATTCTGGATGGCACATGTCTTTCTTCTGCACTCATCCCGACGCAACCGCCCTCGTTCCATGCGTCTCGTTAATGTGTCCCTGTTTTCCGGTCCCAATACACATCCAACGCCTACATGGACTTGCCCCAGCGTCCAGATGCCACTCATCATTCGTCCGAAGTCATCTGAACTCTGAGAAAATCTGTCGTATGTCCTGGTGAAGTGTTCTCGATGAGTGTCCCTGTTTGCACGTCAAACAATCGCACGCCTATTTCTCCAAATACCACTGGCTGCCCTTCGCTCTGGAGCCCCGCACTCGACAACCTGAGTCCTTCTTTCACTTCATCGTTTACCCCTCACACAATCCTGCCTGTGCCGCGCACTTCTTTCCCCCACTCATGTAAACGTCTCCCTTCTCCGCTTCTATACGCCCTCACGCCCCACCACCTCGCACCGCTTCGAATCCTCACCACTTCGAATCCCCACCACTTCTTTCCTCACTTTACCTCTCTCACCGCCTCCCTCATTGCACCTCTCTTACCACCTCACTGGATTTCACTCTCGCCCTAGCACTCCTTTGCTGCTCCCGCTGTGCCCCAAATCCCTCCCAGCCCCCTTCCGCACTTGCACGTTATGCTGCACCGCTTGCTGCACCGCCTGTCTAAATCGAATCACCGGCCCTGCGTTTTTCTGCACTACTCGCTAACCCTCTCCGTCCCTCACAATCCCTGCGCACTGCTCCGATCTCTTCTTTTTCGACTTAATCCGTCTTGCACTGCACGATATGACCACCCACCTGATGCGCTGCATTCTGTCGCCTTGACGTCCTTCATTAAGCACGCCGCCCTCGATGAGGCCATCGACGGGGCGCGCGATCAGCGCGTCGTTGCAGCCAACGTCCCCTAGAGGGAGAGGTCTGCCTGAGCGCCGCCCATTCTCTGCACTCCTGCCGCCGCCATGGTGGTCGCCGTTTCTGAACATATACAGAATATTTTGAATTTCTCGCGCGGTGGGGAATGGTTGAAACATTGCTGAAATGTGGGACCTCGCTCTTTGTGGACCAAGAGCTCTGATTGGCTGAAAAAGGTGGGACCGATGAATCGGAGCCATCCATTCTCCTACATGATTTACTCGTAGAATATGACCGCCCCCAATAAACGGATAGCTATTGATGGAGGAGACTGGTAGTGTAATGGGAGGGTGCACGTCTCCAGAATGTTTCTGAGTTTCGCAGAAAAAGTTGCTCAAACTTTCGGCAGCACTTTGGGAACCTTTGAAACTTCAGAAACATTCATCAACCTTTTCAAAGATGCCGGATCGCATTACAGCTCCGATCGAGGGTGGATGGAAATATTCCATCATTGAGGCCTTGCTTGCAGGATCCAACAAGGTCCACCACCGGGACCAATGGGAGTGCCGCGTGAGGCAAATATCAGAAAAATCAATTGTCAACCAGGATTTTACGGAGCCATGAGCCCTAGTACTTGGGACCAAAGTTGTATGGCTCTGGGTCACAGGCTCTGGTGCCCAGGGCCATTATTGGGACGTATTCTCCTGAATGCGACTCTGTGTTTTGACATCAAAACACCTCTTATGGCCTGCATGCTCAAGCCCAACAGTTGTGAGGTTGCGTAGCAACACGTCTCTCGCACCATTGACGAAAGCAGCTGCTAGAGGAGCATGAGATTTGCGTCATGTAAACATTTAGATTTATGAGTCGTTCAGGGAAGCGATGCAGCGATGCCTTGTCGTGCGTTGGAATGAGTTAGCCTCTAGAGGTGCCCACGTCATTGATGCTGAATAGAATGCCGGAAATTCTCAGTTTCTGCAAAAGGCTTTTCTCCAGCTCAAGGCTTTGCTCCTCCTCCAAAAGAAATCGCCACAGGAGAGTCGTTCATTGGCAGCTTGCCACATCACATTGTGTACGTAAAAATAAAAAAGGCAGTGGAAACGATGAATTAAAACTGGCATATCTTTCTGCGTCTTCAGGCAGCATTTCGGTAACAGTGTCCCCTGAATGGATTCGCTTGATCGGAAATCCAGTATAATGCAGCTGTCCTGACAGATGATCAGTCTAAACTGATTCGTTTGCGGTTTCTTCAGGTATGCGATCTTATTTCTTATTGAACAAATGCATGCCACTAAATCACGGGGAGCAGATATCAACCTCCGGAGCACGGAGAAGAGGACCGCAGCTTGTCCACACTGAATGGCAATAGCGAAGGAATGCGCCAAAAAACCTTTCGCGAATGCTCACGTGTTGCCACCTCCAACCTCACGTGTCAGTGCTCACTAATTTTTCATATCTCACTTTCGCGCACGTTTTCCTCAGGGACACTTTACTACGGGTCACGTGCTAGACAGGCCACATACACGGCGCGTCGATGACTGCACATTTCCTTACAATCCAAAATTGTTTTCCAACTATGGCTCCAGTAAAGCGGCAGCATGGGTGAAGGATCAGCTTGACAAATCAATACTTGTTGTATATCCTACAGCATAAGCAGACATACACAATGCTATATTAGTTGATGAATAAAACATTTTCGCCGTTCGAGTCTTTCGATATCTTCCGCGCCGAACGAAAAAGGAACGTGTATGCAAGCCCACTTTAAAGACATGATCCCATTTCAATGCAGCATACATCTTGTGAAAACCGATGTTACCACCCAGGGAACATTGAATGTCCTCTCTAAACGATATTGTGTAGATGAACTGTCTGCTTTCATCGATATCACATCTGACGAGAGCCCCCAAATGTAGCTATCGATCAACGCAGCAACTTAATACAAAGGGCACATTTGTTTCAATACTGTGCCATTTTAAGAACTCAAGAGTTATATACCTTTGTATATACGCTGAGTATTGTTGCATTCCTATCTTGGTTGTGGGATATGAAACTACCAAGCAAGTTTTCGAGAGCCCACCCCAAAGCCTAGTTCTTGGCCTTTAGAGTGATTTGTAGAAATTGAAAACTAGTCAAGGCTCACCGCAAAGCGAGACAATCCGCCTCCATGACTCATCAACACATTTCTACCTTTCGGATCTCGAGACGAGTCTATGCCTTTGACAGGTTTAAGCAGGACCTTTATGAATACAATCACAACAGGCTACTGTTGGTTTAGTCGATCGCCATTTCCAAGGGTCGGGGTCTACCACTGAGGTGAAAACAAAACACGAGAGCAGCTATTTGCGTAAGCTTCTCCTCGGTCGTTACAAACAAAGTGCAAATGTATCACTCGCGACGAATCTGTGGCGAAATGTTCTCGGAGAAATGTTGAGGAATGATTAGCAAGGTTCTCACAACAAAAGCAATTTGTACAAATCGTAAAACGTATCATGAACACATCACATGTTCGTCCGGGAAGTAATGAATGGATGTTGTAAGCATCACGTTGCCCCCTCCCCCAAGAATTCGAATGCGGATTGTAGAGTAGTTTACAAATATTCTTAACCCGGAATGGGCCTCAAACAGATGTGCGTATTTGTGCGCAGAGATAAAAAGAAAGTAATTGGATGACCGGGGCATTGCTATGGGAAACGAGGTTTGACATCAGGTAAGTCAGTGAGAGGGGGGAAGCATATCTCTAATCTCAAGAGAAGGAGAGATGTGGCAGAATGGCAGATATGGCAGTCTCCTTCCAATTGAATGGACCGGGAGAAGAGAGGCGCACAAAACCTCCAAATTCGAGGTTTGTGGACGGGAACGTCAACGGCAACGTCTTCGAAGCCAACAAGCTTTGACCCCTTCGTAGTATAAAAGAACACCCTGACCTCTTCCCGGCATCAGAAAACTCACCCAAGCACGAACACCAGCACATCCATTTCAACAAGCTTCTCAACATACAGTTTCAACATCTTCTCAACATGTCTTTCAACAAGGTCTTCATCGCTCTGTTCAACATCGTTCTCATCATCGCCATGATCGCATCCGTTGATTGTGCTCAAGTCAAGAACACGAACGAGGCGATTGACGTGGCTGACAAGCAGACCGTACAGCAAGCCTGCGACGCGGGCTGGTTTGGGTGCGTCTACTATCGCGGAACTGTTGGAGACTGCGATCAGCATCGGGCTCTGTGCCGCTACTGCCTCCAAACTTGCACTGGAGTCAACGATGGCCGCTACCACCATTGCCTCAATACTCACAACGCTGTCTGTGTCTGAGGGACAGAATGCAAACCCAGCCGTGACGCATGAGAACGAATATTTTTCTTGCGTAGTCTGCCCTGATACTGCCTCAGGTGGATTGACCATGGCAATCGCACAAGAGGAAGACTTCGGGATTCCCTTTTCATGTAAGAGAAGAACCAACGGTAGGGCAGAATGTAGAGTGTGACTAAGTCCATCCTAGTAAATCCTTTCTTAGTCGCATTTACCACTGTGTTGTTTCTCTTTTCACTGATGATATGTAGCAGTGCTTTAGATTCTGTTCATTTCCTTTCTCCACGCCAGAGTGGGGACTTCATAGTCTGCACTTCATGCAGCGTGATTGGGGCAAATCGCTGTTAATGCGACACAGGTTCTTCAAGAAGAATTGACACAGAACCATAGTTGTTGAGCGTTTGTCGAAGCGTGGAAGCGAAACTTGGGGCCAGTATTTGCGGGAGAGTACCTCTCTGAACTAAACCCATGCCGCAAGCGCATCGCATCTCTCTATCTTTCTGAGTCGTCATCCGATCCTCCGAAAGCGTTGCGAGATACCAACTAAGCGGCCATGGAGCTCGCTGTTGCTCAAAAGGAGTCAGACGTTCTCCTAATTAGACACCCCTGTCGTTGCAAGTTTGCACTGTACATGCACCTCATGAGACTACGTGTACAGTATTCCATAACAGAATTCCACCCAGCTTTCGACCACCTACTAATTTACAAGGTCTTGGATTATATTGTTAAAAGACGCGACGACTGTGTCTGCGATACATTCGACAAGCTTGCTATTGGTTCCCTCCATGGCTGCCTTGCTATACTCCGGCTCATAAACTCCAGATTTGTTTGCCAGGAACGTTAGCCACCGACTCACATCCTCTGTCGAACGCTCCTTCTTTCTATCGTCGTCAAAAAAGCCGCTCGACCAAAACACCTCCTCCCTGTTTATACCCAGGAGGGAGTAAAACTCGGAGCTCTTGCATTGTTGCGCGTCCATGCGATGGAAGACGGGAATGATGACCGGCCAAGGCTCCCCCCTACCCTTTGCCTCCTCATGCCTGGTAATGAAGCGGTGCGCTTCCCTCATCGGCCATTTGCGGGCCGCAAACTCCGGCGAGAGAATGAAGACGCCGACGATGGCTCGCTCCATGGCATCTTTGAGGACGTCGGGAACGGTGTCGCCCGGGCGGATCTCCTCTTTATCAAAAAAGGCGCTGATCTTCCGATCTTTGAGCTGGTTGTACAACGGCAAGGCGACCTTCTTCTTGTCCGGCCCGGCATGGCTGATGAACACGGAAAACTTCCTCCCGTTAGCCATGGTCGCAGCAGTCGGTCGCTGCGCGTTGGCACCGCGCGCTGCACTGGACGCAACGCCCTGCAGCTGTGACGGCGGGCTGGGTGTGGCCTCCGGATGCGCGGTGTTCGCAACGCTCTCCCCACGGATGTCTATCGGTCGTACTGCGTGCGTCGAAGGCGCTGCATCTCCGAGTGCGCTGCCTCCCGACCTGAACATGCTGTCAATGGGCCCGAAATGACTCGGCAACGGCCCGACCTCCGGCGAGAGCGTGGCCACCCTCAATCGCGGAATCCTCTCACCGCCAGACGCTGTTCCCATATCCAAGAGCGACGACGACAGACCAGCTCCGCCCCCGCCCCGCCATACGCCGGCTCCCGCACCCGTCCCCGGCGATGCCTCCCGGCGCCTTCTGCCCGGCAGCGAAGGGCTCCCAGCGGGCGGCGCCGCGGGCTCCTCCGGCGCGCGGCCGCGGTGCACGGCTACCTGCGCCTTGCCGTCGGCCTCGACCTCGACCTTGACGTCGGCGCCGGGCCTGGCGCAGACGAGGGCGCCCGTGACCTCGACGACGACGGCGGCGCCGGCAGCGGCGTCGTCGTCGCGCACCTCGTCCGCGTGGGCGGCGAGCAGCTTGAGGCGCATGGTCTCGCGCGAGGCGGGGTCGCACAGCGTGACGTAGCGCGAGCGCGGGTGGGGGCGCACGCAGCCGACGTCCGCGACGTGGGCGCGCAGCGCCGTGCGCGAGCGCGCGGGCAGCGCGCGCACGTCCGGCAGCGCGCGCACCACGGCGGGGTCGTGTGACGGCGCGGGCGCGCGGGGCGGCGCCAAGGCGACGGGCTCCACGGCCGACGCGGAGAAGACGTTGAGCTCGCAGGTGTGGGCGCGCGCAAAGTCCGGGCTGGCGTGGCGCACTTCGGCGCCGCCCGCGGACACGCGGTACTTGCAGCCGACGCGGACTAGGGCGTGCACGTGGGCGGCGGGGAAGTTGAAGGCCGTGACGCGGATGGTGCCGCCGGTGCCGCCGGTGCCGCCGGGGGTGTCTTGCAGCCGGAAGTACGAGAGCACTCCGTCGCCGTAGTCCTTGAACTTGCACTTGCTCACGCACGTGCCCACGATGTGCCAGCCTAGTTGACCGCAGCGCAGGTCGCGGATGGCGACCCGCCGCGTGTGCTGCGGCGGCATGGTGGATGGGGGCAGGGAGGGGGAAGCGGAGGGGTGGGAGCGTTGGGTTGGTACAAGGTTGATGGCATTTCGGAAGGCCTCGTTGAAGGGATATGTGCTGGAGGGATACGTGCTGGAGGGACGGATGGGGAATTGCGGGGGCAATGCAATAATTGTTTTTCAGTTATTTCTTAAACGAATTCACCAGGGATGTTGACAGCTGCGGTCGGTCGATGCCAACAATGCTGGGGACGAAAGGGATCCAGCGGCATCTTCTCGGCGTGGCATCTTCTCGGCGTGGTGAGGAGATGGGGAGAAGATGGGCGTGAGCGTGGGGTCGGAAGGCGGGTGGCGGGTGGTGGTCGTCGGTAGCGACCGACTTGCGATAGCGACCAAGTTGTGAAGACGCACGGGGGAGGGTCCGGGGAGCGGCGGCATGGACGAGGGCGAGGAGGGGGGGGAGGCGCAGCACCACGAACTCCTCGTCCGGAGTGTTCCTCAGGAACACTCCGAGCGAACGAAACGAAGAGTTCGCAGTGCCAGCACCCGAACACCCTGATATTTGGCATGAATGGATTGGTTGAATGGGAGGAAAGCATTTCCAATAATTTTTTATAACCAATCCATTCATGCCAAATGTCAGGGTGCTACGGTGCTTGCACCGCGAACTCTTCGTTCGGAACGGCCCTGAGGGCCCGTCAGGGCCGTTTGTCAGAGCCGTTCCGAGAGAGAGACGGGGGGTTCCCAGTCGCCCGAGTCGGAGTCAGCATGCCCAGCTTACAGTCCCAGGAGCTATGCAAACGGCAAAACGCGGCGAGGCGGCGTTGCGGTTTCCGCGGCGCCATTTTCGCGGGAAAAGCCGTCTGCCGCCCCGCCACGTCACACACGTACGCGGCGCCCGCCGCCCGCCCGTGAGACGCGGTCCGTAGCACAGGACGCCTGGCGACGCCTGGCCCCCCCCGCTGCTTTGCTCCTTCTCTGTGGCAGAAGTAAGGGCGTCCGTACAGTGGCCTCGTGTGCACCCGTTCATGGAAGAGGTCGCGTGACGCCGCGGGAGCCAAGGCGCGCGAAGGGGCGCGCGCCGCGGACGGCGCGGACACGTCGTGCGCCGCTGCCGCCGCCGTCGTGGAGGCGGCAGCGGCGACCCGCGTGACGGTCGCTTGGTGCGCCGCGTTTGTGCACTGCAGACGCCCGCCTTTGCTTTGGTAGCGTGTGCCTGACTACCGTACTTGTGCGCCATAGTGGAGCAACCAGGAAGCAATCTGGTTTCCGCATGCACCGCACTCCCCTCTCACTGCGCGGGAGCGAAAAACAGGAAACCCTGCCATGTGAGATGGCCGCATGGCATGCAAAAACTGTCCGGGTTATTCTTTTCTCGAACACACATGTCGTACCTGGCAAGGGCGTACCCTTCGAAGGGTACCTCTCGTGTATATCGGACCATTGCTCTGATACTGTATGAGGACATTTTTCGACTTTCCTTTTCTTTCTTTCTTGTTTTGCGCTTCCTCGACAATAAGGAAAAAGATACCCCCCCGCCACCGTGTACTCGACTTCTGCCCTGGCTCCTGAAACAACTTTTTGAGAATTGCTCCCTCTTCCTTGTCGTTTCTAGATACCCTTCGAAGGGTATGTCTAGTGTTTATCCGACCATGCGTTACAAACAAGCCACCAAAACACGCGTTTTCATGACTTTACGGACAACCTTATTACATACATTTTAAAAACTGCAAATGTAGAAAGTCGACCATGCGTTATCATAACATAAAAATCTGCAAATTTCAACTTTGAACAGCTTTGTGCATAAACGAATCGCTTTCGCTAGAATTCACGAGTAGGCGCTTTACCTGTGGTGATGAATTTCTAGTTGAACTGAACTTAAATCGCGGTTCGATAGACACTACGTGTAGTAGCTAGAAAACAACCTTTTTAAACCACCTCCAAACCGCATGTAAAATGACTTCCAAACCAAAAAAACCCTAGTATTACATTCTTAATTTTTCTGCGCATTCAAAGCTAAGCTATCCCGACGTTCTGCACCAAGTTATTGCCGAAAACAAGCACGTTGCAAACGACTCTCCTCATACGAGTACAACCACCGGTTGGATTGACACTAGCAAGGGGGAGGAGCTCCTTCTTACGAAAACAAACACTGAGTTTCTCGGCAAAAATATAATTTGTTTAATAAAGTACACAACTTACTCCTCCGCGTGAGAATGCACTCGCAGCGAACCGCCAGAACCACGCGGTGAAAGACCGCCTGCGAAAAAAGAAAACGGCGCCCATCGTGCCGAGCAGCTACGCGCCGACAACACATCGGCCGCTTTCACAGCGGGGCCAATTCGCCGCCCCCGTCCCCCTTACGCTTTGGTCTGCTCGACCTCGGCCTCCGCAGAGTCGTCATCAATCACCTTGGTCTCGACGGACGGCTTGAGGAACATCGACCCGTACTGCGGCCACCAGAGGAGCGGGATCAGCATCGCCGTCCCGATCACGATGAACCCGAGGATCATGAACCCGCGTGCCGTCCCTTCCGCCCCCTTTTCGATCAGGAAGCCACCGGTTACGGCCCCGAAGTTCCCGCCTGCCCCCACGATGCCTGACACCGCGCCTGTGGCGGGCGGGTCGACGAACGGCACAATGCCGAACGTCGCGCCCTCCGCCATCTGCACAAACAGCGAGAACAACACCAGCACCGGGACCGCAACCCCCACGTTGCCGCGCAGCCGCGAGAAGCCCACGAAGAGCAACCCCTCTATCAGCTGCACGGAGAAGAACGCCCACAGGCGCCCGCGCAGCCCGAACTTCTTCGCCATCACGTCGGAGAAGATCCCGCCGAGGGACCGTGCGAAGAGGTTCATCAGACCGAATAGACCGGCTAACAGGCCGGCCAGACCTGCCTCCACATCGAACTGCTCCTGGAAGTACGTTGCCAAATTCTGGTTCATCAGTAGCTCAACTCCGAAGCACCCGGCGTAGAGGAGGAACAGGATCCACACCCTCCAGTTGCGAGCCGCACGACCCATGGCCACGAAGGGGTTGGTCTTCTCCTTGGTTCCGGCCTTGTGGAGATCGGCGTAATTGCCCTCGGGGAGATCGTCGGAGAGGAAGAACAGAGACAAGGCGATAATGATGAGAGCGCCACCCGGGATGATCTGGGAATACCTCCACGCCTTGTTCTCAGCATCCAGCTGCGAATCAGACTTCACTTCTTTGCCGTCCGAATCGACGAGTCCGCTCGGCTCAAAGCCGATGGACCTCCGGATACCCTTGAAGATCTGCGGCATCAGGGCGTTGGTAACGCCTCCTCCCAAATTGCCCCACCCCGCGGACGTCGCATTGGCTGTGCCGACAATGTTACCAGAGAACATGAGGGACGTCCAGAACTGGGTCACGACGAAAGTGGCGCCGATGAACCCGATGAAGAAACGGGCGGTCGTCCATTGGGCGTAGCTCTGCGATGTGCCGACCAGGAACACTGGGAGAGAGAACACACCGAGGAGGATGGACTGGGCAAGGCGCGGGCCGAAGCGATCGCAGAACGGACCAACGGCGAGACGCATGAGGAGGGTACCTGCCACGGAGATAATGTTCTGGGCCTTGAAGTTGTCGCCATTGAGCCAGGGCGTCCTAGGGCTGTCCCTGATGCCCTTCTGCAACGGGGCGAGGGCGAACCATCCGAAGAAAGCCAAGAAGAAGGAGGACCAGGCGAAGTGGAATGCGCGCATGTGAGGCCTTTTGACAGACCAGAGCTTGATGGAAGTAGCCTTGTTGTTCTCGTCGACGGGAAGGGCGAAGGTGTGGGTAGGCTCGGCGGGCGCAGGCTGTGCGTTGGTGTCCGGGTTAGCATCCTTCGGTGTAGTCATCGTGTGGAATGGGGAGAGGGAGTAGGGGAGGGAGGGGGGGTTGGCTCGCGGCACTGGACGACCGCTTTGAAGTAGTCAGTGAACCGGGGAGCGAGCACGGTCGATAGTAAGACGGTCGTGGGAAGGAAACGAGTGCGGTGAGGAGACCAAAGCGGGTTTTTATAGTGCGGGGCGTTTGCCAGGAAAATAGGGAAGGAGGAGTGGGCGAATGTATGATATAGACAAAGGAATGAGAGCACAAAGGATGGTGCAAGGTGACGAAGTGTTCATAGCTGGGACGTGTGTCGGGGCTACACGTTGCAATACAGGAGAGCTGTTGGAAAGAAAGGAGAAAAACGCAAGGAGATAGCGGGAGTGTGTTACAAATTCCGGAGGTACTGTACTGCATGGAGCGTAAGGGGGATGCCAAGAGGGATGAGGGAGTTGCGCCGTGGAAGAGGGTATAAATTGTCGTCAACAGGGTAGTGTCGCAATAGCAAGGGTGTGATCCGAGAGGACGGCCAAGGGGCGGGGGTGGGGAGGGAGGGCGGCGGACGCTCACATTGCGATAGAATGGGGTTGGATGATGCTCTGGTTGAAGGACTGTAGACAGGGGGATGCATAGTGGTGAGGAGGTAGCGCAAGGCGGGGCAACGAGCTCGCAAGTAGCGGAAGGGCAGCGCGCATATGTGTAGGGTTCTCCGTTTGATCGGTTACGCATTGGATAGGAGGGTTGGGTTCTCTTTCGCAAGCGGAGCGGCAACGCACAAGCCAGAAGTGCTTGTCCGAGATGGACTCGCTGCGATGGCGCAACACCAATGAAAGCGGGGTCGCGAGTGGGCCACGGGGAGGCCGTCACGGGACCATCGTCGCGAGGCGTATCGCCGCCTGATTGGACGTATATTTGGGGACAGATCCTCTGCATGACATGCCACCGTGATGTCACGCTGCCGGTACCGGTCCTGCACGCGTCCATGCAAATCTCCGGGCCCAGAAGGCATCCAGCCGTTGGCCACCTGCCTCTGTTTCGTGCTATCCGCCTTTCACACCTCATTTTTGGCTACTGGTGCTCTATCACATTCCTTGGCAGGCCTGTTCACGACGCCGCCGTTGCCCTGCCCCTCACTGACTGCCGCACCGTCCATAACGCGTCCTGGTTTCGCTTCCATTTCCTCCCCGAAACTTCATCGAACTATCCACTTGGGTTGCCTTTTTTTATAAAAGCGACCCTATCTGCTGCTACTTACACCCGATCGCTTTGTCTACCACCTTCTCCGTCCCGCATACGCCTTGCCCATGCGCATTGCATGGCCCTCTAAATCGATGCTGAGTTTCGTACCATTCTTCCACGGGCAACAGTCAACTCTATAGTCGCCTCCCTCTGATGTAAAGATAAAAACTGACTTGATTGTCTTCCCAAGTCCAACGTCACCCCTCAGTCCAAAACCAACGTCCAGTGAGAGACAGCGAGGGCACTTTCGAGATCCTACCATGAGTGTAGACTAACACACCCTCACTTACTGAAGAATTACATCATCCCTGCTTCCACGACAACCCTGGCCCCATGCAGAGCCGCCCTGGTATCAAACCAAACCGTCTGCAATGCACACCGCAATACAGTACATATCTTATAGCTCTTTCCTGTCCGAAAATTGCGCAACTTAATGTCGCCCCCACATGTTAATCAACGTCTAACCTGTAACTACCGCTCCACGTTTCTAGCATCCGCCCATTACCCGCCCTACGGCGCACACTCCGCTAGAGTTGTATCCGGCAACCGCCAATTGGAGTATGCGTGTCGCGCTCGTCCTTTGAATCCACATTTGCTTCCGCCTCCTTTCCCTACCAAACACCCGTCCGCCAGGTTTGTGCTCGAGGGTCTGACGACGTCACAGAAAGATTTCGTTCAGTGTAACTAGGAGCACAGGTGACAAGTGCAGTCTACTTTAGTACAGTACCGCTTCAGTTACTTTCGCTGCAATCCGTCGTCAACTCTCGCGCCGTCAACTTGCATCACACGAACATCAATCAAACACTATCATGCCCCAGCCTATGATCAGTGTTTCCCCATTCTTCGACAAACCTGCACATTTGCTCTCGCCGCCGCTCTCTTTAACGGCCAGTGTCCACCACATGATCACTTCCGTTGCTGAACAAACATTTGCTTTATCTAGTTCTTGTTGAGCTCTACTACCCATTTCCCCCGTGTAGGTACAGGGCTGTGCATTTTTGGAGTTGCCGTCCGTAGCTGCAGTGAGGCAGCGCATTATACTGAGTACTCACGCACGCGCACGGGATATTGAGCACGCATGCGAATACAGCACAGAGGTTTAGGTGCGGTACTGTACACATCACGTGAAGGCCTGAGAATCGTGATAGCCAACTTGCGCTTTGATCCACGCAATGCACGAGACGGAAGAAGTGATAAGATCTGACGCAATCGACCTCAAATCAGTCGCAAACGTGACATACGTATTTGGTTTGTTCGTCTTGTTAACACGAGGGACGATCTGATGGAGGACATCATTTTCGCTTGCGACAGGGACGCAGCAGATTTCGATATCTTGGTTGGTGGTTACTACACAGGCACGGGCCACGGACATAGAGGACTCAAAAAGCGACCCCAGGTACGAAGTGCGCAGCATGTGCGACACATCGCGCGGCACTTCGCGTGAGTTGAATTTGGTCTATTCCGCTCTCGCTGTCGCGCATACCGCAGTCTCCGCATCTCTGTAGTTGCGAAGGCGCCCGTCCGGCATGCGTGAATGGTGATTCCCGCGAAGTAAATCAATCGTAGGTTTTGCGTCTCCAATATATGCATGGGCTGCCGCCCTGGATGTGCTGTATCATATTGAGTCGTTCCTCAGTACCCAAACCTTACTTGCATGACTGAATTAGAGCTGCGATAGTCTCAGGAGACGGAGACGTAGTCTCTGCCCTTTCCCTTTCCCTATCGCCCTCTCTCTCTCCCCCTCTCTCTACACTTTGGTTCGAAGTAGCACTTCTTTGTCTATTCCAAATCGGAAACAATAGAAACGGTAAAGATTTGCCTACGATTTGCCGTGGCGAGCCAAGCTTGTCAAAGAACCAACACACTTATAATTCAAAACAAGTGAATCGTTGCGGCACGAGGTCCTGTACAGCTGTGGAATACGATTTTCAGTTATGCTATATTATGCCGTAGAACGTGTTAGAAGAGTTTGTGGCCTTCTATGGGGCTCCGTCTCATTCTGGACGAGACGCTGAATTGAGAAACGGCAAGAAACCGAGAAGAATAGGCGAACAAGAAGAAAGCTAAAGCTTACCTTAACTGACATCCTTGCCGCAGCCTCTCTTCCGCTGACGGAAGGACGCGTCACTTTCGACAGGCCGGCCGGTTGCGCGAGACCGGGCGGTGGTGCGCCATCGAGCACAGGGGCGGCAGGTTGCGGAGGCCGACAGCCGTTGTGCGTAAGGTGGGGGTAACGATTGAACAAACAGCTTCTCTTTCTCCATCATGCGCAAGGCCCCCGTTGTGACGTTGCATGCTTTGTGGATTTCATAAGATGCCTTATGGGCCACATAATTTCACTGCTGGAGTTACAGCTCTGTCACGCTAAGGTCATACACTGCAATGTACAGACAGCACTTGTGATGCTGTAGTTATGCTTCCTGTACCAGCAAGGCGAACCACACGTGGTTGTGATCATCGACAGACAGACGTCGAAAGCATCTGGTTGCTCCAGAAGAACAAACTTACTCACAGGCGCCCGTTGTACAGTAAGGGTACGCTATTTCTTCGCCTTGCAGGGCATCGCCTTTACGAGTTTAACAAAACTGGCCGAAGAGGACACTCATATTACATATTATTTTTGGGGCTCTTGCACACGCACTGTATGTAGTGTACGAGCATTGTGGTACCTGCAAACAACTCTACACTTCGTGTTCTTCATATGGGTGTACCAGCACAAGGACTATATCCATCAAACAAACTTGCCGTTATGGACCTTGGGCGTTGTTTGCTTCTAGAATGGAGTGCTTCACTTGTCCCATGTAGCGCAATCGACGCTGATTACCATGTGTAGTCTTGTACCCTTGGCCGCGCAATTACTTCAATCCTCTGCATCTCAAGCAGTATCCCAAATCGGCACTTTTAGATGGATTGTTTTTGCATCCATGGGAAAAGCTCGTTGCATCTCGTCAGTTGTCCCTGCAACTAAGACACTTTCGAGCTTCACGCAGACATTTGCAGGTCGGAATGGTCCGGAAAGTGACGCGCAATCATTCCAACCCGACATTAGAATCACATTGGGAGAACCTTCCACCTTCCATACATGTCTTGCATCCTTTGAGATCTGAGAACAAACCCACAGAGATTTTCCAAACTGCGCCATCGCGCCGTGATCTACTTGTTGGTAGTTCTCTGAAACTAGTGTACAGCCCTCTTTGGCACCAGTCCACGCAGCCCTTGTTGTGATCGTTGCTACATCGCGTTTAGGGCTAGTCCTGATACTGCTGTCGCACTGGCAGAGACCTTACGCGAGACGAGCCACATCCAATACTATACAATCAATGAGGGTCGAGGACTCGTGTAGTTGCTGATACAGTTGAACCGTGTACATCACCCCAATTGTATGCGTAGCAACAAGAGACCACTTCAACGATTTCACATTCCACATAAAACACTCTAGGCTGCTTTATACAACAACCGCGATAGTCTCACGCTCAGATTGTCACACGATTGTGAACCCGTCCTTGTGTCAATGGAAACAGGTATGTTACATGTGAGACTATGCTCCGTCAAACACTGGGCCCTCAAATTGGGCGTTTAGAGGTCTCTTCCCAAGACAGGCTGCAAGTGGCCTCTGAATTCGGAAAATGCTGGAAACAAGTCCGGTATAAAAGGTATAGAATGAACCTTCAGTAGCATCAATATATAGTTTCTATCATACAAAAGGAGTCATTCATCTCGATTACAACCCCTTCTTCCAACATGTTTAAATATTTTCTTTTCTTCCCATCTGCTGTGGCACATAGACTTTGCAGGCAACAATTTGACAAATGCAAGAAGAAGAGCGAATGAATATGATTCTGGGGGTAGTTGAGACTTGCTGGAGAATGTTTGTGGCCGATAAGATGATGCAGGTCTGCACTCAGCGTTATCCAAGTTGATTCGTACAAAATAAGAAGCAGGATAAACCCCATCTAAAACTTTCTTCAGCTAAACACAAAGCGGGGCTTCCACTGGGCGCCATTTTTAATATAGCCGTAGAAACAGTTTTCTCAGGTCATCATGCACCCATTCAAGTCTTCATAGTTCACAGTATGTACTATTGGAGGAGAAACTGCGTTCCTCCTCTAAAGCAACGTTCTTTGGATCCTCCTCTTGCATTGTCCATCGCTGCAAGTTACTTTCTTTGCGACGGTGAAATACTAGTATGAAATTGGAGTGAGAACACCTATACATCAACTAATACAGTAATGTAGTGTGTCCAAACAAATTTTGAGGAACGTTGTAGTGTTGTAGCGTTTGGGTTTTAGGATCACAAGAGTGCCATTTGTGGTGCAAGGAACGATGGTCCGATGTTTACTGAGGCTAGAGGTCGGTGCACCAAGAGGGACGGCGGCGGAGGCGCCGTCTCTGGGGTGGACACCTGGCGTCCGTGTGTGCGTGTGACAGGTGTACATGGGAATCATGACAAGAATCATGGCAGAGAGGCAAAGCGACCATACAGCGACAGAAACCAGACATGGGAATCATGACATGTGGTCGCGGCCTGGATGTGTAGGCGGGGGTGGGGGTGTGACTTTGATTTGCCCCGTGAAGTTGCGGAAGGGGTCGGTCCTGAGCGGCTTGGTCAGGATATCGGCGAGCATGTCCGCGCTGGGGACATGGGACATTTTGATGTGTCCTTTCTTGGCGTGGTGCGATAAGTAATGATGACGCCGGTCGATGTACTTGCGTCTTTTCGTGGGGCCGGTGTTGTGTGCGACCCGGAGAGCGGACTGGTTGTCCATGAAAAAAGGGGTGGGGCTGGGGCTGAGCATGCGCATGTCGCCGAGAATCCTGCGAAGCCATGCGGTTTGTTGTACTGCCGCTGTGGCTGCGATATACTCCGCTTCGCAGGTGAAAAGAGCGGTTATTTCCCGCTTGAGGGAGCCCCAGCAGATGGGTGTGCCGTTGTACAGGTGGATGATGCCTGAAATCGACTTGCGATCTGTTACGTCTGCGGCATGGTCGGCATCGGAGTACGTGGTGAGGAGCGATGCTGATGAAATGGGATTTGGGGCGGGTGTGTGGGGTGCAGCTTGTGATGCGCGGCGGGAAAGAATAACCCGTGGTTGGGCGTGTGTCGAAGGTAGCGCAGAACGCGCTTCAGGGCAGTCCAATGGCGCTTTGTAGGAGCCTTGGAGGCGACCGAGAGACGATTCACAACGAAATAGATGTCAGGACGGGTCTAGTCTGCGATGTAGCGCAGATCACCAACTATTTGTTGGTACTCTTTGGCCTGCTTGCGCAGGGGTTCGTTCTCGGGGTGGGGCCGTGCAGTCGAATTCCGTCTTGGTACGGAGTTGACTTGCTGTTTGCGACGTGCATCTCGCATTTGCGGAGGATAGTCGCTATCGCGGTGGGCTGGCAGATGTGGCGGGCGCCGTCGCGAGATTTGTGGACAGTCCATCCGAGCAGCGTCTTGGGTTCTCCTAGACGTTTTATGGTGTACGCCGTTGTGAGTATTTTTGCGAAGTCGTCGAGGAGCGTAGTGGAGGTGGCTGCAACAGTGAAGTCATCCATGCTTATGGCCACGAAGGTTGCCGCGTTGCGGGATATTTTGTGGAACAGACATGTGTCGGCTTCTGAATGGCGAAATCCGTGGCGGTGGAGGAGGTCGAAGACGGCAGTGAGGTACGTGTATCCTGCTTGTGGTGTGCCGTAAAGGTTTTGGAGGAGCTTGCCTTTTTTGCAGGGATGTTTGTATGTCCCGTCAAAACGGGAGTGTTGGCGTACATACACTGGCTCTTTTCCACTGTAGTCGAATTTTTCGTGGAGGTAGGCAGCTTCGATGTCTATATGCTCCATGGGTAGCTTGTGTGCTGCGGCCATGGCAAATAAGAGGCGCACTGAGGACTTATCGGCCATATAGGTCGTTGTGCGGTTTGGGTCGTAATGGACGTGGGGGAGCATGGTGTCCCCGCGTGCAGCACATCGTGCTTTGCGTTTGAAAATGTCATCGTTTTGTCGCGCTTATAGCGATATCCCATGGTGAGGGGGATAAGGCGTGTTTTGGGCGGGAGATGCTTGTTGGGGGTCCATTTGATTACCTGCTTTTTTTCGAGTGCGTCAAGTTCTTTGTCATGGGCCTCTGCCCAGAGTTGTGCGTCAGGATATTTCTTGGCCTGTCCTCGGTTGAGGGGGGCAGGTGTCGATATAGAGATGTCCATTGGCGTCTTATGCGGGGTAAAGGCCTTGAACGCAGCTACGGTGGTTGCGGTTGGATCTCGCGAGGCATGGTAGGGGCCCCTATCCACCGTATACGAACAGTGGACTTCCACGGGTGGAAGTCCACTGTTCGTATACGGTGGATTTTTGAGGTGGCGGCGTCTATGACGGTGAGGTGTGTGTCGTCATGGGGGTGCAGGTACCGTACTGTACGTGATCTTGATTGTAGCTTCGAGATTTTTGCACGTTGTCGCGGGTCGGGTGTGGTGCCCAGCTGGCCGAATATGTGGAATTGGGGGATGGAGGGGGCTGCGTTGTGCCATTCAGTGGTGGGGAGCTCTTTGGTGCCGTGGTGCATTGTGTGATTATATTTAAATGATGCATCTCTGATCGCGTCTTCCCAGTGGTGGTGGCCGAGGCCACTGTGGTGGAGGGCAGCCCGTGCCGCGTTGAGAAGCGTGCTGTTTATCCTTTCGGCAAGGCTGTTCTCTTGAGGGGTATAGGGGATGGTGGTGGAATGCCGTGTGCGCTGGTTGTGGTATGACTGTATGGAAGTTGCTGACATATATTCTAGTGCTTTATCGGTGCAGAGGACTCGTGGTGAATGCCCTGTGTTCTCCTTGATAGTGGTTAAGATATAGTCGAGGCGTTGCGGGGTTTGTGCTCGTGAGGGCATAAAGTCGGTGATAAGATACCGTGTGGTTGTGTCGAGTTCTGTTAGAACATACTTGTTTCCTTGGCGGGACGTGGGGGCAATGGGTCCGCATATATCGCTGCTGAGGGAGAAGCCAGCGGGGTATGTATGGACAGTGGGTTTGTGTGGGCGGAGCCTTTGTTTTGCGTGTGCGCAGCTGGGGCACGTGATCTTGGGTGCATATTTCGCCAGGGAAGGTGGTACGTTTGGCAGGAG